>NC_039358.1:74532867-74615531 GCF_003573695.1 Papaver somniferum
GTGCCCTTCGTGAGTGCTGGTACCGTAGTAGGGGCAAGACCACCTTGGAGTCCTATGACCCCTTTGCTGAGGGGAGATCTAGGAGTGAAGATTATACCCCTGCCAACTTCAATGCCACCTACGCTGATGCTATTCAGAAGACTAATCTTCTTTTCTGGAGCGTTGGACCTCGTCGCATCCATGTTACTGCTAGGCAAATCAGGGAGGGTAACAGTCTTCGTTTGCTTGAGGAGATTGACAAGACCGGTTTGACTACGATTCCATACTCTGCTAGGATGTCTTTGCCGAAGTCTGATCGCATTCTCCTTGATCATGATGACCGCTGGGTCGTACACCTCTTCGTGTGGTTGGTCCCTGGGCCTATGGTTTTACCATTGCGGACCCTTCAGTTCCTCGTTCACCTCTTTCCCTTCCTGAGAAGTATGATGGTTACCAGCCTTGGGTTTTCAATCCTACTGCTTCCCACGAGGTATCCTTTTTCTGCTAACTCCTTTGTATTGCTTATGTATCTTTTTCTGTTTCTGCCTTTTCTATTGGGTACTTCAGTTATCCCTAGATATATATGCATGACGTAGTGTCTTCGCTCATTTTAGCGTATTTGTTTTAATGGTTTTCAACCTTCCCCTGCTTCTTCTGCCGGGACTGCTCAGGGATCTGCTGGTAATTCCGTGGCCACCAGAACTAGGAAGAGGAAAGCTTCATCCGATACACCTGCGGGGGTAAGGATCATACATTCGTGATTATGTATTCCTTAGTACTTTTCCCCTGATTCTTAGCTGACGCATGTGTTTTTTTTACGGTCTTTCCGGGGAAGGGTCAAGTTGAAGACTGTGATCGATCTTGAAGCTGTGGATGACGATCCCCAGGTTGTTTTTGATGATCCTGTTGACAAAAATATGGAGGATATTGAGGATACCGGTCTTATCCCTCATCTGGATGATATTGAGGAGGATTTTTCCAAGGGTAACCCTAGCCCAGTCCGAGCTGATTCTGCTGAGGGTGAGAACCTCCTAGTTAGTGCATGTCCTCAGTTGGTTGAACCTGTTATTGTCCAAGATCCTGCACCTACGTTGTCTTTGAAGATGCCTTCGTTTTCTGAACCGAGCAAGGCTTTGCCCATTATTTCTGCTGCTGATGGAGCTGCTGTTGGGGCATCTAAGAGTTTACCTTCGTCTCCTGCCACCTCTCTTCAATCTAGTGGTTCGTTTGCTAGGATTGTTTCCCCTTCGAAGAGGGTGGTAGCTCGGATTCGCAGAAGAAGAAGAAGGTTGTGATTTCACTAGCTAGCTTCTCCTTCGATGCTTCCCCTGCTTCATTAGGGAGTACTCAGTCTGTTTCTACTGCCCCTGCTAGCAAAGTTGTTGGACCTCCGTCTTCGTCCCTAGATTGGACCGTGTTGGGTAATCTTCCTTCTGCTGGTGACATGGATTTGGGTGGCTCCCAGGCTATTCCTTCTGTTCCTAGATCTTCCACCATGCCATCCCTTCGTCGTGGTGAGGGATCAGCTGTCATGCCCCTTACTCGTGTTCAAACGAGCGAAGATGCAGTTGCTGAGTCTAGCCGAGGTCAGTTGCCTGAGAGCTTGAACTTAGGTAGCTCTGATGATGTTATTCTTGAGGCCATCTTGCGTGATTCCAAGGGTCCCTTTGCTGTTGGATTCGACCATCATCATCTTGGTAGCTCTTTTGAGATAGCCTCGCAGCTGATGTCTTATCTGCTCAGTAACATGCCACCAAAGACTTGTTCTTTGACCCTGACTGCCTTCGCTCCATTCAAAGCTTTGGTGAGATCTATCGTGGTGATATTCAAGAGATGGAAGCTTTCATGGACACTTACTCCAGCTTTCTCCCTCGTCTCTCAGCATTCTCAGTAAGTGGTCCTTACTTTGTAATATTTCTTCTTAACTTACTCTCTTTCCTGCTCTTATACCGCTTTGTTTGCAGCTCTGCAAGCAAATCGATGTTGGTTATACCTTGTTTAAGGTATATAGGGCTAAGTGCACTCATGTGAGTGCCCTGCTGGAGCGCGCTCGTCAACATTATGCCCTTGCTACTGCTCAGCATCCTTCGTCTGGTGATGTCGCTTCAATTGCTAAGGTATCTTCGTTGGAGGATGATCTAAGGAAGACACAGAGGTCCCTGGAAGCTTTCTTACTTGCGCTTGAGAGAGCTAAAAATGTTGTTAAGGCTGCTGAGGAGGGTCTCAAATCTGTTGTCGCCACCTTAGCCACTGAGTCCTCCAAATCCATAGGTTAGTTTTTTCTTCTCCTTAGCATATTTCTTTGTCTTATGGTTGTGTGGTTCTGAGACAACCTTCGTCTTCCAGCTAGTAGTCCTAGTGAGCTTAGACATCTCCGAGATCAAGTGGCTAAGCTAACCTCCGACGCCTGGTACTACCAAAAGAAGTCTGATATATTGATGAACGTAACCGTTCATAATGAGGCTCAGCTTTCCCTTGAGTCTTCCCATAATGCCGATTTAGTGAAACAAATGGTTGTCCTCCTTAAGGAGTGTGATGAAGCCCTTAGATGGAAGGAGGGTCTCATTTTAAAGCAAAAGTAGGATATTTCCTTAGTTGAGAAACGTCTCGCTGCCCAAGAAGTTATTAGTAAGAAATATCACGCCGACTTTGAAGATGCTTGTGCTTCTTTGGCCAAGGTCACTAAAGAGTGTAATGTATTAACTGCTGAGGTCTGCTCCCTTAAGAACAAACTTGCTGATGCCGGCTCCATGCCTTCTTCTATGTCTCATGCATCCTTAGTAATAACATTTGAAGAGTTAGAGAGTGTGTACCAAGCTTTGTCCTCCGAGAATGCTTTGCTCCATATAGATGTTGACGATCTTCGAATGGAAAGGGATACCCTTGTATATGATCTTGATACGGCTGAGGTGGACCTTGCTGAGGCTCAGAATAGTTTAGAGAAGTCCCATATCCATGCCGGAGGTAGCTTAGGATGATTATTTTCTCCCTAGCATTCCTTGTCTTTTCAGTTGTTTTTCCCTGTTTCTGATATCCTTTGTATCCGTAGGTCTCCAAGAGCGGTTGGTGGGTGTGAACGCCAAGATCAGCAACCTTGAAGGTCAGATATCCCAATTGAAAATATCTCTTCAGTTTGATGCTGCTGCTAAGTTTAAGGCTGAGGCTCTTCAGCAAGCTAACGATCAACTCAGCACTCAGCTTAGGGAGCTCCGTCGAAAATCGGCTTCGGATCTGGCGGCTCAGGATTCTGAGATGGAGGCGCGGTTTGAGCGTTCTGTCATTGATTATATCAACAATGCTTTTGAGGAGGCTGAGCTTCAAGTTGAGGGTGTCGTCTTCCCTATCCTTGATTGTGTTATGCTGAATTTGTTTTCAACCGAAATCCTTTGTTGTATTATGCCCCCAGCTGAGGGGTCTTTGCTGTCTCTTTTCTCTTGAAACAATGCGTTGTTATTTGTAACTGCTTAACCTTTGTCACATGCAATTCCTGAGGTATGTTAGGTCTTAATTTGTTAACTCTATTATGGTACCTTTGAATCATATATGTTGACGTGGTATGTATAATTATTCGCACATTCGAGTCATCACAAGGTGCTAAGGTATTTTTTTTTATTTTTAACCTTTGGTGGAACATTCAACGTCCTACGTTAGCATCCTTTGGCCAGAAGGTACCGCGGTGGTGAGGGTTCCTACGTGGGAATTTTTTTTCCTGTAACCCTACGCGTTAAGCATGATTGTCGCTTTACTTCGACAAGGTATATCTCTTTATGGGATATATTGCTTATTATCTGCCTTTTGGAGGGATTCGTTTTCCCTTAGGATCCGAGATTGACATATGCGCAGTTATGTCGTTCCTTACCTCATCGTCAATTCTGACAGAGGGTGTCTATTCTAACCCATTTTTGCTTTTAACCAACATACACTTTTTCTTAGAAAAAAGTTTCTTTCATTGTTTAGATAGGTTTGTAATACCTTTGATCAGGGATAGAACATGGCGGGCTATTGCCCCTTCCTTTGTTCTCCTGAATGATAACCATTCTCTTACGGGTAATACTTATTTAGGTACATTGCATTCCAAGGGTGTTGTAATATCTCCCCATTGAGGTTCCTTAGGTAGTATGAACCTTTCCCGGCAATGTAGTGTATGATGTAGGGTCCGTCCCATGTTGGAGCTAGCTTTCCCCATTCTTTCTTCCTTTGGTATGGTGGTATTTGGCGTAGTACATATTCTTCAACCACAAAGTTTCTAGGGATTACCCGTTTGTTGTTTTCACGAGCTAGCCTTCGTTGATAATTCACCATTCTTTGCAAAGATACTTCCCGCCTTTCTTCGAGGTCGTCGAGCTTTTCTAACACGAGGTTCGTTGTTAGGTTTTTTTTCCCATGCTTCCATCTTTGTTGTTGGCAGTATGACCTCTGTGGGGATGGCTGCTTCGGCTCCGTAGGGTAGTAAGAACGGAGATTCTCCCGTGACTGATCTTCTTGTAGTGCGGTAGGCCCATAGTGTTAGAGCATAGATCGGTCAACCTCGCATGCGTTGCTATCTCAAGCATGTTTGTCAATGTTAGTGATCAAAACTATAAGTCTTGATTTCTAGTCTATTATAGCTAAGTCTCGGACTAGGTTAGAAGGTGTAGTTGAGCCCAAGGACTTCATGGCGATTCATCAGACAAGAAGAAGAACTACTCAAGAAACCGGTGGAACTTCTCGACAAAAAGGTATGTGAAGACTTGAACTCATCTGTCACTCCAAAGTCTATCTATCCTATCTGCTACTTCTAGAGACAAAAGTCGTATGCTATATATAAAGACTATGATCATACAAATTACGTTTCGAGCCGAGTATATCACTCTTATCTATATCTCAAAATGTATGTTGGTAAAGCGTTTCGCTTCGACCATTGTTTTCTTTACCTAGTGACGAAAGTCATGAATGTTTCAATCGCCTTGAAAATTGCTTTGACGAGAAATAGTGTAACAACTATATAACGTCCTCTAAGAATGTTTCAATGATTGGAATAAGAGTTTAGATCACATAACCATGGATTTCTTGAACCGAAGTTGTCCAACTTTGTTGACCAAGAGAAATCGGTAGGATTGTGGAATTGGCTTCCCAAGTCCGCGAACCTAGTTCGCGAACCCAGTCCGCGAACTGGCGGAAGTTCTCATCCCGAAAAATTCTGCTGGGATTTCCAAAAACTCGTTTGTGGTTAAGTCCGGGAACTCAGTCCGCGAACTGGCGGAAGTTCTCGACCGAGAATTTATGCTAAGTTTTGGAAAACTCAACCGATGTACTTAAGTCCGCGAACTTGTTTGTGAGCTTAAGTGGTTATCATTTAAAGATGATTGGTGAACACAGATATTAAATTATCAAGGAATGTTTTATGCAAACCGTGGCTATAATGTTCATAGACCGATTCAATCGAATCGAATCATCTTTGCTTCAACTTTGTCTTGTGTAGTTACATAAGATCTCATAGCAATTGAACGACTCTTTAACTAGTTCGTGTGTGCCATATGAACTAGTTATGGTGAAGAAGAAAATGGTTGCTATGAAACACTCATATGGTTAACCTTTGGTTACTGTATTGAACCAACATACACGTACACGTTTGGGCATGGTTTTCACAAACCCAGTAAACGTGTGTGGTATTGCGTGTGACAAGCTAATGATTTTGATCTAACGGTTGAAATATATTATCTTGAATCTAAATCAGGTTTTCATCTAACGGTGGATATGGTTTGCTTAGTACCTAAGGCAAAACCCTGATTTGAATACTATATATAGGAGACATCTAGCAAGGGGTAAAGGTAATCCCCACACGTCCGTGTGCTACTAGTGCTCTCGCTAGAGTCGATCTCCATTAAATCTTGAGTTTCTTCTCTAAACTCGAGTTAACGACTTAAAGACTTCATTGGGATTGTGAAGCCACACCGATACTACTTTTATCGTAGTTGTGTGATCTGATCTTGCATCTTCTATCGTACGAGTACAATCTTTGATTGGCTTGAGATCGTGAGAGTTCTCCGATAGGCAAGATAAAGTAATCACATATATCTTCGTCTCTCTGTTTGTGATTCCTCAACAAACCGCCTGTGTAGTCAGGAAGGATTGTTTTGAGTAGGTGATTGATTAATCTAGGTTGTTCTTCGGGAATATAAGACCGAATTTCAATTGGTTTCTGATTCACCTAGATTATTTATAATCGAAGACGAAACTGATTTAGGGTTTATCTGTGGGAGATAGATTTATCCTCTTTGATAGACTTTTCTGTGGGAGACATATTTGTTTATTGTTAATCTTGCGATTGTGTTTGTAACAACTCTTAGTTGTGGGTGAGATCAACTAAGGGATTCAAGTGCGCAGCATCCTGCTGGGATCAGAGGCGTAGGAGCATAACTGTTCCTTGTATCAGTGGGAGATTGGTAGGGGTTCAACTATAGATCAGTCCGAAGTTAGCTTGGAGTAGGCTAGTGTCTGTAGCGGCTTAATACAATGTGTGTTCAATATGGACTAGGTCCCGAGGTTTTTCTCAATTTGCGGTTTCCTCGTTAACATAATCTCTGGTGTCTGTGTTATTTCTTTTCCGCATTATATTTGTTTATATAATAGAAATAATACAAGTTGTGCGTTGAAGCTTAATCAATTAGAGATCCAATCTTGTGATTGTTTATTTCATTGATTAACACTTGGACATTGGTCTTTGGTACCATCCAAGTTTATCTCTCTCTAATCAAGACTCGCAGTTTGCTTGAGTAAGAATTAGATTGAGAGATAGAGATAATAACTCCTCGAGACACTATATTCTAGATTGAGTCTAACTGTCTAGTTGATTCTCTAGTAGAGTGCTTCGGAGTTTGTCCATACAGATTTCTAAACGAAATATTGGGTGGTGTTGTTCGACCCCCGCTTTTTCAATTGGTATCAGAGCAGGCAAACACGTTTAAGACATAATCAGTATGTGTTTGTAGCGATCTGACTTTATGGACAGAGGTGCTATCTCTATTAACGTACCACCAGTCTTCGATGGCTCTAATTACTTATGGTGGAAAATTGCTATGCGAGCGTTTCTCCAAGCACGTGATTTTAATCATGGGTATTAGTTGTTAGTGGCTATGATGTTCACGTTGTGGAAGTTGGAGATGCAAATGTTCCCAAACCTATTGGTGAATATAGCCATGCCGAGATACTTGCTGCCAAGAAAAATTCCGACGGTTTGAATGCTATCATACATGCCAATACCCCAAACCTCCAGCATCATGTGTGTAATTGCACAAAGTCAAAGGAGGCGTGGGATATCTTAGAAACTGTATTCGAAGGAAACTCCAGTGAAAAAGAAGCAAGGCTTCAAAACCTTAATTCTGATTGGGAGAACCTTCAGATGGCAGATGAAGATTCATTTGATGAGTTTAATCACAAAGTGTCTGAAATTGTTAATGCATCTTGTGCGTTGGGTAAGACTATTCCTGAAAAGGACATTGTGATGAAAATTCTCAGATCGCTGCCATCTAGATACGAGTCTAAGAAGCATGCCATCGTTGAAGGAAATAACCTAAATGATCTTTCCAGAAATACCTTGGTTGGAAATCTCGAGATCTTTGACCATGAGCACACATCCAAAGTCGGAAAGGATGTTGCCTTTAAAGCACAGAAAAACACTAAATTACTTGATAAGAGTAAAGGTGTTTATGTCTCTGAGGATGATCAGGTCGAAGACGATTTTTCAGATGAAAATCTTGACAAATCAGTCTCCTTGATCACAAGACAGTTTAGGGATTTTCTATTGAAGAGAAGTAACCGGTTTTCAAGAGACAAACCCAGGTCATCAGACAAACCTCACGGTCGCATACCTCCTAAAAACAGGGACGCGTACGAGGATGATGACGAGGACATGCCTCAATGCTTTAAGTGTAAGGGTTTTGGTCATTTCGCTAACGAATGCCCTAATCGTAGGAAATACACTGGGAACAAAGGTCTAGCTGTAACACTTGATGAGATGTCTGAGATGTATGATTCTGAAGAAGATAGGAAATCAAGTGTCGGTCTTCTATGTGAGAATATTGAATTTGATAATTGTAGCAATACATATATCAACCTTGATGGTTTCAGGGAAGAAGAAGATCCAATCAAGCTGGAAGAATCGATCGATCCCCTCCTTGGAAATTTTACCAGTAACAAGTCAGGATTCAACGTGTGCTTAGCAGCTATCGCACCACAGATGCATGATTACTACCCAAGTGTGACGTGCTCATTCTGTTCTCAAAAGGGTCATGATTTATCAAGATGTTACAAATACAAGCATCAAATGAGGCACGCCAATAAACTTCAACGGAGAGCAAACCAGTTAGAAAGGAAGCTCAAACTTGCTCAAAAGACCGCTGAGGTATGTAGAATTTTATCTTCATCTAAGAAGTTGATCTCCAAGGAGAAGAGAAGGCCATTAGAGAAGAAGACATGGTCAAACCGCTTTGTTAGACAGAAGACAGAGGATTCCTCTCAAGAGGAAAATTGTGGACAAATTGTTGTTCACCCCAGCACAAACTGATCGTGTTGGGTGTTAAATCTTGTCTCATATGCCTGATCAAAAGAGACAAGATCATGTACGAACAGGCTTTGAAGAAAGGTTTTTCTTAGGTTTGTTATTTTCTGTCTTTCAAATAAAAGAAAGGGTCTTTATCGACAATTCCACTCTTTATAGGGTTTAGAGTTGATCGACCGCGAACCTGTTTTAGGTTGCGTACCCTACATTCCTTTTTCTTCCTTAACATTCTTTATATCTCAAGACTGCTTTATGAGATTGTGAATTCCATCCACAAAAATCAGTTGGTAATAACTGTTCTCAAAGATTGTGTCTATGGAGAGAAAAGATGTCAATATGATTGTAAATCCTTCAATCAAGGAAAAAGGAAAATCTCCTATTTCTAGGTCTTTGAAAAGAAAAAGAACAAAAAAGTCAAAGGCTATTCCTTCTAATTCTCAGAAGTACTCTGATGTTCTTGAAGAATTGAAGGAGATAAAAAAGGAGATTCGTGAAATAAAATCTTTTGTTTCAAGATCTTTGGAGATTCATAGAGCCCTTGTGCGATATAATCAGCCAAGACAGTTCGTAGATATCAACTCCTACCTTCGCGAGCCGTATGTTCCCATGGTTGTTGACGATAAGGAGTTTGGGGATGATGCTGAATTTCTCAAAGACATAAAATCCTAGAAAGTCTTCTTTTTGGATTAGATGGAAGAATAACTAGTGTTTGAATAACGATGATTTGACTACACATAGCTATCTTTGTTTTCATTCTCTTATTGTTATTTTTTAAGTTTATGGTATTAAATTCTAAAAATATTTTGAGGATGATGGGTTGCAATATTGTTAATGGTTTAATGTATTGCAATATTTTTATGGGATATGTATTATTTGCGTCCGTGAACTAGAAGGTACCATATCTTGTCAAAAGTAAAGTCGTTCATGATCGATATTCATATATTGGTTTAAATGATGAATCGACTTTGACAATCACAAACGTTTAAGCCTATGTAATCCTGTATTTGATGGAAAATAGGATGTGATCGTTTGTGAACAAGGATAAAGTCTATTATGTCACTTTGTGATGCAAAGATAGAATAGATCCTTGTATGTTATCCACGGTATTGATCTTTATTGATTCAATTTCTTTTGTTACCGTGAAGGCTCCTTTGTGTATCTTATGTTGAGCACGATACGACTGAGTCGATTTTTATTGGCATGGTTGGTTGTTCCATAAGATGCTATTTGTCGAGCATTTGAAACTAAGTTAATCAACTTGTTTGGTTATTTAGTTTGTACTCTGTAAGCTTTATCACTTATGTTGAATACATGTACGGTTAAGGATGTCATATTCTATGATAATCTTAATCGGGGTTCCATAATCTTATGTTGAGCCCAAAAATTGTTAAATTGATTGCTTCGGTAATTAGTTTAGTAATCCGTTGTCCAATTAGATTAACTATAGGTTCTCTTGTAATTAATCTAATTGAAGGTTTCATATATTCCACAAGTTCTTGTGTTGAGTATATGGAAGGCTACACTATCATGTTCTATTGGTTAATATAGTCATATATTCCGTAAGGTTTTCCTTATGTTGAGTATATTAATATTCCGTAAGGTTTACCTTATGTCGAGTATTTGAACGATTAAGTTGTCACTTCCATATGACCAATTTAGTCGTAGCTCCGTAAGTTTACTTATGTTGAGCACCTTTCAATTAAATTAATCATGGGTTCACTTGTGATTAATTTAGTTGAGTTTTGGATATCATAATCACTAATCATGGTTTTGGTATTCATTCAAATCCTTTCTTTCTTTCGAAATTAAGGTCGCTCTTTGTTGTTCTTTTTGGGAATGACATCAAATGGGGAAAAGTTCTTTTGAACTTGTGCTTAATGGTCATATCTTTGTGGGGAGTGGCTGTGGAATTTTTAGGGGTTATTTTTTATCTATGAACTCCTTGATGAATGTTGTTAGCTTCGGTTATAAGATTGCATCTAAATTAAGTTGATATGTGTTTTCCTTTTGGACATGAAACATTTCTCGTGGGAATTTCATTATGAACCCGTTCTTGTACCTTTGCCAATTTTATTTGATAAAAAGGGGGAGAAATATTGTAGGTCACACTACAAATACATATGGTTCTCGGATCATTGTGTAAGGGGGAGTGGTTTCCATAATCGAGATGGAGTATTGACTAAGGGGGAGTGATACATATCACCATAGTATTATTGTTGAAGTCGTGATATAATTGGACTTTGATATAACATAATAGTACTATGTCACTGTATGACATTGATTGAGAATTTCGAGTTCTCTCATTGTTATAGCGCTACGGATCTTCAACAACGGTGATGCTAAACTTACAAACTTTGGGATCACTGGAGTACTTGGAAAGGACGAAGATTTCAAGGAACATTGAAGAATTGGACTTATGGAATATGAGCTTTGTAATCTTTTTTTTATTCCATATGTATTGATAGTTTTGTCAATAAATTGACAAAGGGGGAGATTGTTAGAGCATAGCTCGGTCAACCTCGCATGCGTTGCTATCTCAAGCATGTTTGTCAATGTTAGTGATCAAAACTATAAGTCTTGATTTCTAGTCTATTATAGATAAGTCTCGGACTAGGTTAGAAGGTGTAGTTGATCCCAAGGACTTCATGGCGATTCATCAGACAAGAAGAAGAACTACTCAAGAAACCGGTGGAACTTCTCGACAAAAAGGTATGTGAAGACTTGAACTCATCTGTCACTCCAAAGTCTATCTATCCTATCTCCTTTTCTAGAGACAAAAGTTGTATGCTATATATATAGACTATGATCATACGCAGTAGAAATTTCGAGCCGAGTATATCACTCTTATCTATATCTCGAAATGTGTGTTGGTAAAAGCGTTTCGCTTCGACCATTGTTTTCTTTACCTAGTGACGAAAGTCATGAATGTTTCAATCACTTTGAAAATTGCTTTGACGAGAAATAGTCTAACAACTATATAACGTCCTCTAAAAATGTTTCAATGATTGAAATAAGAGTTTAGATCACATAACCATGGATTCCTTGAACCGAAGTTGTCCAACTTTGTTGATCAAGATAAATCGGTAGGATTGTGGAATTGGCTTGCCAAGTCCGCGAACCTAGTTCGCGAACTGGCGGAAGTTCTCATCCCGAGAATTTCTGCTGGGATTTCCAAAAACTCGTTTGTAGTTAAGTCCGCGAACTCAGTCCGCGAACCCAGTCCGCGAACTGGAGGAAGTTCTCGACCGAGAATTTCTGCTGAGTTTTGGAAAACTCAACCAATGTACTTAAGCCCGCGAACTTTTTTGTGAGCTTAAGTGTTTATGATCTAAAGATGATTTTTGAACACGGATATTAAATTATCAAGGAATGCTTTATGCAAACCGTGGATATATTGTTCATAAACCGATTCAATCGAATCGAATAATCTTTGCTTCAATTGTGTCTTGTGTAGTTACATAAGATCTCATAGCAATTGAACGACTCTTTAACTAGTTCGTGTGAGCCATATGAACTAGTTATGGTGAAGGAGAATATGTTTGGTATGAAATACTCTTATGGTTAACCTTTGGTTACTGTATTGAACCAACATACACGTACACGTTTGGGCACGGTTTTCACAAACCCAGTAAACGTGTATGATATTGTGTGTGACAAGCTAAAGATTTCCATCTAACGGTTGAGAGATATTAGCTTGAATCTAAATTAGGTTTTCATCTAACGGTGGCTATGGTTTTCTTAGTACCTAAGGCAAAACCCTGATTTGAAGACTATATATAGGATACATCTAGCAAGGGGTAAAGATAATCCCCACACGTCTGTGTTCTACTAGCGCTCTCTCTAGAGTCGATCTCCATTAAATCTCGTTTTCTTCTCTAAACTCGAGTTAACGACTTAAAGACTTCATTGGGATTGTGAAGCCAGACCGATACTACTTTTATCGTAGTTGTTTGATCTGATCTTGCATATTCTATCGTACGAGTACAATCTTTGATTGGCTTGAGATTGTGAGAGTTCTCCGATAGGCAAGATAAAGTAATCACAAACATCTTCGTCTCTCTGTTTGTCATTCCTCAACAAACCGCCTGTGTAGTCAGGAAGGATTGTTTTGAGTAGGTGATTGATTAATCTAGGTTGTTCTTTGAGAATATAAGACCGGATTATCAATTGGTTTCTGATTCACCTAGATTATTTATAATCGAAGACGAAACAGATTTAGGGTTTATCTGTGGGAGACAGATTTATCCTCTTTGATAGACTTTTCTGTGGGAGACAGATTTGTTTATTGTTAAGCCTGCGATTGTGTTCGTAGCAACTCTTATTTGTGGGTGAGATCAACTGTATTCAAGTGCGCAGCATCCTGCTGGGATCAGAGGCGTAGGAGCATAACTGTACCTTGTATCGTTGGGAGATTGGTAGGGTTCAACTATAGATCAGTCCGAAGTTAGGTTGGAGTAGGCTAGTGTCTGCAGTGGATTAATACAGCGTGTGTTCAATCTGGACTAGGTCCCGGGGTTTTTCTGCATTTTCGGTTTCCTCGTTAACAAAATCTCTGGTGTCTGTGTTATTTCTTTTCCGCATTATATTTGTTTATATAATAGAAATAATACTGGTTCTGCGTTGAAGCTTAATCAATTAGAGATCCAATCTTGTGATTGTTGATTTCATTGATTAACACTTGGACATTGGTCTTTGGTACCATCCAAGTTTATCTCTCTCTAAACAAGACTCGCAGTTTGCTTGAGTAAGAATTAGATTGAGAGATAGAGATAATAACTCCTCGAGACACTATGTTCTAGATTAAGTCTAACTGTCTAGTTGATTCTCTAGTAGAGTTCTTCGGAGTTTGTCCATACAGATTTCTAAACGAAATATTGGGTGGTGTTGTTAGATCCCCGCATTTTCAGGGAGTGATACATATCACCATAGTATTATTGTTGAAGTCGTGATACAATTGGACTTTGATATAAGATAATTGTACTATGTCACTGTATAACATTGATTGAGAATTTCGAGTTCTCTCATTGTTATAGCGCTACGGATCTTCAACAACGGTGATGCTAAACTTACAACCTTTGGGATCACTGGAGTACTTGGAAAGGACGAAGATTTCAAGGAACGTTCAAGAATTGGACTTATGGAATATGAGCTTTTTAGTTTCATTATCTTTTTTGTATTCCATATGTATTGATAGTTTTGTCAATAAATTGACAAAGGGGGAGATTGTTAGAGCATAGCTCGGTCAACCTCGCATGCGTTGTTATCTCAAGCATGTTTGTCAATGTTAGTGATCAAAACTATAAGTCTTGATTTCTAGTCTATTATAGCTAAGTCTCGGACTAGGTTAGAAGGTGTAGTTGATCCCAAGGACTTCATGGAGATTCATCAGACAAGAAGAAGAACTACTCAAGAAACCGGTGGAACTTTTCGACAAAAAGGTATGTGAAGACTTGAACTCATCTGTCACTCCAAAGTCTATCTATCTTATCTCCTTTTCTAGAGACAAAGGTTGTATGCTATATATATAGACTATGATCATACACAATAGAAATTTCGAGCCGAGTATATCACTCTTATCTATATCTCGAAATGTGTGTTGGTAAAAGCGCTTCGCTTCGACCATTGTTTTCTTTACCTAGTGACAAAAGTCATGAATGTTTCAATCGCTTTGAAAATTGCTTTGACGAGAAAGAGTGTAATAACTATATAACGTCCTCTAAGAATGTTTCAATGATTGAAATAAGAGTTTAGATCACATAACCATGGATTCCTTGAACAGAAGTTGTCCAACTTTGTTGATCAAGAGAAATCGGTAGGATTGTGGAATTGGCTTGCCAAGTCCGCGAACTGGCGGAAGTTCTCATCCCGAGAATTTCTGTTAGGATTTCCAAAAACTCGTTTGTGGTTAAGTCCGCTAACTCAGTCCGCGAACCCAGTCCGCGAACTGGAGGAAGTTCTCGACCGAGAATTTCTGCTGAGTTTTGGAAAACTCAACCGATGTACTTAAGTCCGCGAACTTGTTTGTGAGCTTAAGTGGTTATGATCTAAAGATGATTTGTGAACACGGATATTAAATTATTAAGGAATGATTTATGCAAACCGTGGGTATATTGTTCATAAACCGATTCAATCGAATCGAATCATCTTTGCTTCAATTGTGTCTTGTGTAGTTACATAAGATCTCATAGCAATTGAACGACTCTTTAACTAGTTCGTGTGAGCCATATGAACTAGTTATGGTGAAGGAGAATATGTTTGGTATGAAACACTCTTATGGTTAACCTTTGGTTACTGTATTGAACCAACATACACGTACATGTTTGGGCACGTTTTTCACAAACCCAGTAAACGTGTATGATATTGTGTGTGACAAGCTAAAGATTTCCATCTAACGGTTGAGAGATATTAGCTTGAATCTAAATTAGGTTTTCATCTAACGGTGGCTATGGTTTGCTTAGTACCTAAGGCAAAACCCTGATTTGAAGACTATATATAGGAGACATCTAGCACGGGGTAAAGGTAATCCCCACACGTATGTGTGCTACTAGCGCTCTCGCTAGAGTCGATCTCCATTAACTCTCGTTTTATTCTCTAAACTCAAGTTAACGACTTAAAGACTTCATTGGGATTGTGAAGCCAGACCGATACTACTTTTATCGTAGTTGTGTTATCTGATCTTGCATCTTCTATCGTACGAGTACAATCTTTGATTGGCTTGAGATCGTGAGAGTTCTCCGATAGGCAAGATAAAGTAATCACAAACATCTTTGTCTCTATGTTTGTAATTCCTCAACAAACCGCCTGTGTAGTCAGGATGGATTATTTTGAGTAGGTGATTGATTAATCTAGGTTGTTCTTCGGGAATATAAGACCGGATTATCAATTGGTTTCTGATTCACCTAGATTATTTATAATCAAATACAAAACAGATTTAGGGTTTGTCTGTGGGAGACAGATTTATCCTCTTTGATAGACTTTTCTGTGGGAGACAGGTTTGTTTATTGTTAAGCCTGCGATTGTGTTCGTAGCAACTCTTAGTTGTGGGTGAGATCAACTGTATTCAAGTGCGCAGCATCCTGCTGGGATCAGAGGCGTAGGAGCATAACTGTACCTTGTACCGTTGGGAGATTGGTAGGGGTTCAACTATAGATCAGTCCAAAGTTAGGTTGGAGTAGGCTAGTGTCTGTAGTGGCTTAATACAGTGTGTGTTCAATCTGGAGTAGGTCCCGGGGTTTTTCTGCATTTGCGGTTTCCTCGATAACAAAATCTCTTGTGTCTGTGTTATTTTATTTTCCGCATTATATTTGTTTATATAATAGAAATAATACAGGTTGTGCGTTGAAGCTTAATCAATTAGAGATCCAATCTTGTGATTGTTGATTTCACTGATTAACACTTGGACATTGGTCTTTGGTACCATCCAAGTTTATCTCTCTCTAATCAAGACTCGCAGTTTGCTTGAGTAAGAATTAGATTGAGAGATAGAGATAATAACTCCTCGAGACACTATATTCTAGATTGAGTCTAACTGTCTAGTTGATTCTCTAGTAGAGTGCTTCGGAGTTTGTCCATACAGATTGCTAAACGAAATATTGGGTGGTGTTGTTCGACCCCCGCTTTTTCAGGGAGTGATACATATCACCATAGTATTATTGTTGAAGTCATGATACAATTGGACTTTGATATAATATAATAGTACTATGTCATTGTATAACATTGATCGAGAATTTCAAGTTCTCTCATTGTTATAGCGCTACGGATCTTCAACTACGATGATGCTAAACTTACAACCTTTGGGATCACTGGAGTACTTGGAAAGGACGAAGTTTTCAAGGAACGTTGAAGAATTGAACTTATGGAATAAGAGCTTTTTAGTTTCATTATCTTTTTTGTATTCCATATGTATTGATAGTTTTGTCAATAAAATTAACAAAGGGGGAGATTGTTAGAGCATAGATCAGTCAACCTCGCATGCGTTGTTATCTCAAACATGTTTGTCAATGTTAGTGATCAAAACTATAAGTCTTGATTTCTAGTCTATTATAGCTAAGTCTCGGACTAGGTTAGAAGTTGTAGTTGAGCCCAAGGAATTCATGGCGATTCATCAGACAAGAAGAAGAACTACTCAAGAAACCGGTGGAACTTCTCGACAAAAAGGTATGTGAAGACTTGAACTCATTTGTCACTCCAAAGTTTATCTATCATATCTCCTTTTCTAGAGACAAAAGTCTTATGCTATATATAGACTATGATCATACACAGTAGAAATTTCGAGCCGAGTATATCACTCTTATCTATATCTCGAAATGTGTGTTGGTAAAAGCGTTTCTCTTCGACCATTGTTTTCGTCACCTAGTGACGAAAGTTATGAATGTTTCAATCGCTTTGACGAGAAATAGTGTAACAACTATATAACGTCCTCTAAGAATGTTTCAATGATTGAAATAAGAGTTTAGATCACATAACCATGGATTCCTTGAACCGAAGTTGTCCAACTTTGTTGATCAAGAGAAATCGGTAGGATTGTGGAATTGGCTTGCCAAGTCCACGAACCTAGTTCGCGAACTGGCGGAAGTTCTCATCCCGAGAATTTCTGCTGGGATTTCCAAAAACTCGTTTGTGGTTAAGTCCGCGAACTCAGTCTGCGAACCCAGTCCGCGAACTGGCGAAATTTCTCGACCGAGAATTTCTGCTGAGTTTTGGAAAACTCAACTTATGTACTTAAGTCCGCGAACTTGTTTGTGATCTTAAGTGGTTATGATCTAAAGATGATTTTTGAACACGGATATTAAATTATCAAGGAATGCTTTATGCAAACCGTGGGTATATTGTTCATAAACCGATTCAATCGAATCGAATCATCTTTGCTTCAATTGTGTTTTGTGTAGTTACATAAGATCTCATAGCAATTGAACGACTCTTTAACTAGTTCATGTGAGCCATATGAACTAGTTATGGTGAAGGAGAAAATGGTTGGTATGAAACACTCATATGGCTAACCTTTGGTTACTGTATTGAACCAACATACACGTACACGTTTGGGCACGGTTTTCACAAACCTAGTAAACGTGTATGATATTCTGTGTGACAAGCTAAAGATTTCTATCTAACGGTTGAGAGATATTAGCTTGAATCTAAATCAGGTTTTCATCTAACGGTGGATATGGTTTGCTTAGTACCTAAGGCAAAACCCTGATTTGAAGACTATATATAGGAGACATCTAGCAAGGGGTAAAGATAATCCCCACACGTCTGTGTTCTACTAGTGCTCTCTCTAGAGTCGATCTCCATTAAATCTTGAGTTTATTCTCTAAACTCGAGTTAACGACTTAAAGACTTCATTGGGATTGTGAAGCCAGACTGATACTACTTTTATCGTAGTTGTGTGATCTGATCTTGTATCTTCTATGGTACGAGTACAATATTTGATTGGCTTGAGATCGTGAGAGTTCTCCGATAGGCAAGATAAAGTAATCACAAACATCTTCGTCTCTCTGTTTGTCATTCCTCAACAAACCGCCTGTGTAGTCAGGAAGGATTGTTTTGAGTAGGTGATTGATTAATCTAGGTTGTTCTTCGGGAATATAAGACCGGATTATCAATTGGTTTCTGATTCACCTAGATTATTTATAATCGAAGACGAAACAGATTTTGGGTTTGTCTGTGGGAGACAGATTTATCCTCTTTGATAGACTTTTCTGTGGGAGACAGGTTTGTTTATTGTTAAGCCTGCGATTGTGTTCGTAGAAACTCTTAGTTGTGGGTGAGATCAACTGTATTCAAGTGCGCAGCATCCGGCTGGGATCAGAGGCGTAGGAGCATAACTGTACCTTGTATCATTGAGAGATTGGTAGGGGTTCAACTATAGATCAGTCCAAAGTTAGGTTGGAGTAGGCTAGTGTCTGTAGTGGCTTAATACAGTGTGTGTTCAATCTGGACTAGGTCCCGGGGTTTTTCTGCATTTGCGGTTTCCTCGTTAACAAAATCTCTGGTGTCTGTGTTATTTATTTTCCGCATTATATTTGTTTATAAATAGAAATAATACAGGTTGTGCGTTGAAGCCTAATCAATTAGAGATCCAATCTTGTGATTGTTGATTTCATTGATTAACACTTGGACATTGGTCTTTGGTACCATCCAAGTTTATCTCTCTCTAATCAAGACTCGTAGTTTGCTTGAGTAAGAATTAGATTGAGAGATAGAGATAATACCTCCTCGAGACACTATATTCTAGATTGAGTCTAACTGTCTAGTTGATTCTCTAGTAGAGTGCTTCGGAGTTTTTCCATACAGATTGTTAAAACGAAATATTGGGTGGTGTTGTTAGACCCCCACTTTTTCAGGGAGTGATACATATCACCATAGTATTATTGTTGAAGTCGTGATACAATTGGACTTTGATATAATATAATAGTACTATGTCACTGTATAACATTGATCGAGAATTTCAAGTTCTCTCATTGTTATAGCGCTACGGATCTTCAACTACGGTGATGCTAAACTTACAACCTTTGGGATCACTGGAGTACTTGGAAAGGACGAAGTTTTCAAGGAACGTTGAAGAATTGGACTTATGGAATATGAGCCTTTTAGTTTCATTATCTTTTTTGTATTCCATATGTATTGATAGTTTTGTCACTAAAATTGACAAATGGGGAGATTGTTAGAGCATAGCTCGGTCAACCTCGCATGCGTTGCTATCTCAAGCATGTTTGTCAATGTTCGTGATCAAAACTATAAGTCTTGATTTCTAGTCTATTATAGCTAAGTCTCGGACTAGGTTAGAAGTTGTAGTTGAGCCCAAGGACTTCATGGCGATTCATCAGACAAGAAGAAGATTTACTCCAGAAACCGGTGGAACTTCTCGACAAAAAGTTATGTGAAGACTTGAACTCATCTGTCACTCCAAAGTCTATCTATTCTATCTCCTACTTCTAGAGACAAAAGTCGTATGCTATATATATAGACTATGATCATACACAGTTGATATTTCGAGCCGAGTATATTACTCTTATCTATATCTCGAAATGTGTGTTGGTAAAGCGTTTCGCTTCGACCATTGTTTTCTTTACCTAGTGACGAAAGTCATGAATGTTTCAATCGCTTTGAAAATTGCTTTGACGAGAAATAGTGTAACAACTATATAACGTCCTCTAAGAATGTTTCAATGATTGGAATAAGAGTTTATATCACATAACCATGGATTCCTTGAACCGAAGTTGTCCAACTTTGTTGATCAAGAGAAATCGGTAGGATTGTGGAATTGGCTTGCCAAGTCCGCGAACCTAGTTCGCGAACCCAGTCCGCGAACTGATGAAAGTTCTCATCCTGAGAATTTCTGTTGGGATTTCCAAAAACTTGTTTGCTGATTAAGTCCGCGAACTGGCGGAAGTTCTCGACCGAGAATTTCTGTTGAGTTTTGGAAAACTCAACCGATGTACCGTGAACTTGTTTGTGAACTTAAATGGTTATGATATAAAGATGATTATGAACGCATATATTAAATTATCAAGAAATGCTTTATGCAAACCGTAGCTATAATGTTCATAAACCGATTCAACCGAAATGAATTATTTTTGCTTCAATTATGTCTTGTGTAGTTACATAAGATCTAATAGCAATTGAACGACTCTTTAACTAGTTCGTGTGAGCCATATGAACTAGTTATGGTGAAGGAGAAAATGGTTGCTATGAAACACTCATATGGTTAACCTTTGGTTACTGTATTGAACCAACATACACGTACACGTTTGGGCACGGTTTTCACAAATCCAGTAAACGTGTATGGTATTGTGTGTGACAAGCTAAAGATTTCGATCTAACGGTTGAGAGATATTAGCTTGAATCTAAATCAGGTTTTCATCTAACGGTGGATATGGTTTTCTTAGTATCTAAGGCAAAACCCTGATTTGTAGACTATATATAGGAGACATCTAGCAAGAGGCAAAAGTAATCCCCACACGTCCTTGTGATACTAGTGCTCTCGCTAGAGTCGATCTCCATTAACTCTTGAGTTTCTTCTCTAAACTCGAGTTAACGACTTAAAGACTTCATTGGTATGGTGAAGCCAGACCGATACTACTTTTATCGTAGTTGTGTGATCTGATCTTGCATTTTATATCGTACGAGTACAATCTTTGATTGGCTTGAGATCGTGAGAGTTCTCCGATAGGCAAGATAAAGTAATCACAAAAATCTTCGTCTCTCTGTTTGTGATTCCTCAACAAACCGCCTGTGTAGTCAGGAAGGATTGTTTGAGTAGGTGATTGATTAATCTAGGCTGTTCTTCGGGAATATAAGACCGGATTATCATTTGGCTTCTGATTCACCTAGATTATTTATAATCAAAGACGAAACAGATTTAGGGTTTATCTGTAGGAGACATATTTATCCTCTTTGATAGACTTTTCTGTGGGACACATATTTTTTTATTGTTAAGCCTGCGATTGTGTTCGTAACGACTCTTAGTTGTGGGTGAGATCAGCTAAGGGATTCAAGTGCGCAGCATCCTGCTGGGATCAGAGGCGTAGGAGCATAACTGTACCTTGTATCAGTGGGAGATTGATGGGGGTTCAACTAAAGATCAGTCCGAAGTTAGCTTGGAGTAGGCTAGTGTCTGTAGCGGCTTAATACAGTGTATGTTCAATCTGGACTAGGTCCCGAGGTTTTTCTGCATTTGCGGTTTCCTCGTTAACAAAATCTCTATTGTTTGTGTTATTTCTTTTCCGCATTATATTCGTTTATATAATAGAAATAATACAGGTTGTGCGTTGAAGCTTAATCAATTAGAGATTCAATCTTGTGATTGTTGATTTCATTGATTAACACTTGGACATTGGTCTTTGGTACCATCCAATTTTATCTCTCTCTAATCAGGACTTGCAGTTTTCTTGAGTAAGAATTAGATTGAGAGATAGAGATAATAAATCCTTGAGACACTATATTCTAGATTGAGTATAACTGTCTAGTTGATTCTCTAGTAGAGTGCTTCGGAGTTTGTCCATACAGATTGCTAAACGAAATATTGGGTGGTGTTGTTAGACCCCCGTTTTTTCACTCTCTACTAGAGATATTCTTAGTTCGAAAATCCCTGGAGTTCCAGGTGATTGCTCATTCTGCGAACAAGCTCTAGAAAATCCTGCTCATGTCTTAAGAGATTTCAATTTCCCTAGATTGGTTTAGTTCTCAGTAACGGGGTTTACTTCCAATGGCCTTTATGGGCTCTCAGATTGGATATGTAGCTGGTTTGAAGATCTCCATCAAAACAATATTACAGTGAAAGAAATATGCAATAGAGCCATTACAACATGGTGCTTATGGTCTGCCAGATGCGACATAGTCTTTCAGAATGTCAATCCAATGCCAGATAACACCATCAAAATAAGTCGACGTTTTATTGAAGAGCACTCTTAAAGTCTTAACAAAACATTCACTAATAACAACAAAATATGTCGTCACTATGTGCATTAGTTACCTCCTCCTATTGATTTTGTAACCATTAACTGTGATGTATCTTTCTTGCATGATGATAAATCTGGAGGTATTGGACTGATTATTCGTGATTTTGCAGGGAAATGACATGCAGCAAAATGCATCCAACTAAAGGACGTTAGAAGTGCAGAGAAATCCGAATGCATTAGATTGTGGGAAGCGGTGAACTAGGCAAAGGAGTTAAAGCTAGAAAGAGTGTGTTTCGAGCTTGATGCTAAAAAAGTAGTAGAAGCTGTCAACAATAATGCTACAATAGACTGGCAGCTTTTAAACATGATAAAAGATATTCAGGAGTATTTTCGTTTTTTTAGTTTATGGAAATGTTATTACATCCCTAAGGAAGGAAACAAAATAGCTGACATTCTGTCTAGGCTAGCAAGAGTAAATGGCCTGACTACTTCTTGGTCTGACTCTTCCCCAATTGAAATCAAAGCTCAACTTAGAGTTGATATGAACTATGTACTGATCTCATAATCTTTTAATAAATTCCTTTTGCTTCAAAAACAAATGTGAATAACTCAGTTACAATGAATGGAACATTACAGACGCAGAGATGGAAACCACCAGATGTTGGTCATCTAAAGATTAATCTAGATGTTTCATTTGTGAAGGAAACGTTAAAGGGAGGAATTGGACTAATTATAAGGGATTTTGCAGGTACCTGTTTTGGTGTGCAAGGGAAATATATTAATGGAGGAATGAGGCAAGGAATAGAAGCAGAAGAGCTGGAATGCAGGGCTATGAAGCAAGTTGTTTTACTGGCAATTTCAAAAAATTTAAGCAATGTTATTTTTGAGTCTGATAGTGAAGTATTAGTAAGGTCCATCAGTGAACCTAATTCCTGTGTTCATTGGATGAATCGGGTTTTCATTTTAGATATTAGGTTTTTATTGAGTAAGATTAGAAACTGGAAATGTGTTTCAGTTAAAAGTGAGTCCAATAATGTGGCAAACAAAATTGCCAAGAAAGCTAGAGATTTAAAATCTGATTTTGTATTCTTAGATAGTTTTCCTCTTGACATTCAAGAATGGATCACAAGGAAAGCTCATGTAAGAACCAATTAATAATCAATGAATTTTTTTTTTGAATCAAAAAAAAAATAGACTCTTCAGTTTTAGAAAAGTTTTTTATAGGTTATGAAAATCTTAATCCTTCTTCATCAGCTTAGTTTCAATACTTCATAACTAATTACGTCCTTCCTTCCAGATTTGCACATAGTCTTATTGGGACATGTTACCGCATGAGATAACTTTACTAAAGTTTTGATGAAATTCTCGCTTAAATATCAGTTTAACATACTCCCTCCGTTCCTAAATATGTCACCAACTAATTTTTAAATTTTGTCCTTAAATAGATGACCTATATCATTAAACAAGGGAATATTTCTAGAACTATCTTTTAATTGATTATTGTTAGTATAATTTGATAGCCATGTTCATATTTGTTACGTAGGTGTTTTAAAATACTTTCCAATGGTATAAAGTTTACAGATATCCATCTTATAGTTTGAGAAATAAGTCATTTCTGAATTTTTCTAGTTATCATCATAAGGGTATAATTATCAAAAATACTTAAAAATACAACTCTATTTTCCTTGTCTTAAGAATTGTGCAAACTTAAACTAGATCATCTATTTAAGGACGGAGGGAGTATCTTTCCAAAATATATACGCGGAATATATAATGACAGTCCTTTTAAAATGCGCGTAGGTGCTAGGGAGAAACCAGAACTTAGCTTATCCTAACTCTAGCATCCCTTAGAGCGTCCACAATGGACGAGTAAAACCTGGAGCAAATCTAAATTTGGTCAAAAACTCAATCACATTGGAGCAGAGTAAAACTACATTTGGTCGAGTTTTTTAGAATTTTGGAGTAAATTTGATCTGAATCTGGAGCAAAACTATATTTGGTCAAGCAGAGGTGTTGTGTGTGTCTGATAGTAGACGGTGATATAGATAACGTCTCATAACAAGCGCAAGTTGATGCATCCGCTTGGTGATCGAGCAAACTTTATGCCTTCGCCTGGTGATCGGGCGAACTTTAAATCTTCGCCTGATATCAAATGTCACTCAAACCAGGCGAAGTTTGTACTTCCACCCCACTGAGGTGCTCATTATATGTCCACTCAATGTCAAGCGCACATTAAAAGTACGCTTGACCAATTTTTGCTCTATCATGATAGCGTGCAACCACAAGTCAAACCAATTTTTTTTAGTTTTTAGTTTAGTTTTAGTCTTTTGTTTGGTCGGATTGTGGACGCTCTTAATATTTACTGAATAAAAAAATATGGCTCAACTTCAGTATAAAAGAAATGTTTATCCTACGCCTCTTCCATTATAACTCTTAGTTGTGACACTGTTCTTACACGAATGAGAAGTGTTTGGTGTTTCGGAAAAAGCAGTCGAATGCTTACTTGAGGCCTGAGGGTGATGCGGTGATTCAGACCAATAGCAACCGGCTAACCGCCTCCTTCTTACAAAACCTGGCTAAATTGGGGCCTAGACCACTTAATTGGGGCCTATAGATTTTTCCTTTTCACACCACAAATTACTCTAGGCACCCAAATCTTATAAAAAATACTAATTTACCCCCACATTAATTTCTAAAACTCACTCATATAAATTCTAATCTTTCTATTTTTCAGTAAATCCAAAATCAAAAAAACCTAAACCTAAAAAATCTTTCTATTTATATCATAAACTTTCCAAATTCTCAAAAACCTAATCAATTTTTTTTCACCCTCTACTCCGACGATCTTCGATCCAACCAAGAAGAAGGCAAATATCCATCAACCCATCTTCTTATCTTATTGATTTACATCTTTAAATCATCGTTTTTGACAAATCAAAACTCTGATTACACACAGAATCGGTTTTTATTGACCTATCGAATAAACCGATTCTTGATTTTTTTCGACCATGAAGAGCATGTACAGTAATCGGTTTACATTAGGATTAACATTATCCGATTCTGGCTTAGAAATGAAATATGAAAATACATCGCCAAAATCGGTTTATATATGTAATATGTATAATCTGATTAGTATAGTCTTTTCATCTTACACCCAGAATCGGATTTTATATATTTCTTTATGTACCGATTTTTAACTTGATTTTTGTTTATTTTGTGTAGAATGGACTTCGGACACCTACCATTCTACAATCGCGATTTAACCATGGAGGATATCTTGAGGCAACCACAAAGAGTGCCGGTGAGGAACCTATACAAGTTTGCATTCGGAGCTGAAACCCGGCTTGAAAACGCCATGTCATTGATTGATATGCTTTCACTTGAAGAGCTTGTTGAGGTCATCACGTTCTCCAGGATGAGGAGAAACATTATTTCAGCTGGAAGGAATGCCCACCAATAATTAGAAGGTATGTTTGAAGAAATGACGGAATATATGACCATGGATGATGCAGAAGTTGCTTCTCTTGATGATGATGCTGCTGGTGGTGCTGCAGATGCTCCTGATGTTGGTGTTGGTGGTGCTGCAGCAGCTCCTGATGCTGGTGCTGGTGGTGGTGCTGATGGTGGTGATGCTGGTGCCGGTGCTCCTGTTGTTTAAGTTCTTATGTTTAAGTTTTAGATATTAAAAGTTTAAGTTTACAAGACTTGTGGTTATTTTAAGTTCTTAACACTCTTTTAAGGTTTTTATTTTGGATGATATCTGTGTTGAACTTGATGAACTTGAAGCATTAATTATAATTATGTGTTGCTCTATAATTCTAGCTTGACATGTCAAGAATCTTTTTACTTGATATGTCATTATAAACCGATTGTGCAGGATAATATTTCTGGATGTTATAGAATCAGATCACACATGGAAATATATAAACCGATTAGTGTCGGTGAAAATTCAAAATTTAAGATGACTCTAATCAGTTTACTTTGGTCGTAAGAAAGACCGATTCCTTGTAGCACATAAACACAATCAGATTTTATAGTCCTTCTAAAAGAACGATTATTTCAAATTATTACACGTTATTCAAAAAAAATAGTCGTTTGGGACTTTCTCTATAAATAGAGACCCCACCCTTGGATCCCATTTGCCCCAAAATTGATAATTTTATTCCCCCTCACTCCATATACTCCACAACTACTCATTTCATACATATACATACAAGAAATGGCATCATTCGACTCCGCGGAAGATTTGGCAATCACGAAAGCATGGTATCCGAAAAATCGGCTTAGAAGTCAATCCTCCGAAAGAGAGGATCCAACAACCTTTTGGGTTAAAGTACACAACAAATTTATCCAAGAATTTGGAAATCATAACGCAAGAAGTGTTCAAGCCATCCATGAAAGACACCTAGTCATCGAAAATGCGATACTTTCTTTTTTAGCTCTCGAACCTATGATTTTTAACGCTCGCCCCTTCACCTTGTCCATTGAAGAATTTGTAAGTAATTTTGTGGTGTTTTTTACGTACCCCATGTTGTGTTATCTTCCAACGAAACACCAATAAAAAATGTAAGCTTGTTTTTGTGTTTTTGTAACACGAAGGCGTGAAAGCGCGCTACTTGGAAGTAAAGGGGGAAGCATTCGCATTCGATGCAAGCTACCACTTCTTGGCAGATAGAATACCGGAGGATAACCCGGACTACTTGGATGCGGTATCGTCTTCGTTGGAGGAAGATTGATGGCTTTAGAAGTTTTTGTAAAGGTTTTGTGGGTAGACCTCTATGTAAACCCTCACGAGACTATAACTCGTCCACTAGGGTCACCTAGGGGTTTAAAGGCTTGATGCATGTGCTAAATGCATCCTACAAAAATAATGCGATGAATGAAAATTGGTAATGAAAGGAAACAATCGGTTTATATGTGTCAGTAAAAAAATTCAATTTTCAAAATTGGGTTATAAAACATGTCAACGTTAACCGATTATGGATATCCTCTGTTAATTCGTAAACACCAATCCAGAATCGGTTTACAGGTGGATGAACGTAAACCGATTCTGAGTACTTTTTTACGAAAAAAAATCAAAATGTTTATGTTTTGATGAACTCTCTAACATTAGTTAATCTCACATTCAAAACAAAATTAACCCCTAATACGATTAATTAGTGTTAATTAATCAGGATAAAATAGGTAGTTTGGTAATTATTTTGATAAGGGGTGGTGTGAAGTGATTTCTAGTGATTTTTTTTTGTCATCTAGTTATAGGCCCCAATTAAGTGGTTTAGGCCCCAATTTAGCCAGGTTATAAAACAGAGGAAAAAAACGAAAAGAAAATGTGTTTTTTCTTTTTTGCAAAAAAGAGAGAACTATATATTTTTAATAATAGAGTTTGTGATACCGGTTACATATCCAAATTGGCTATTATCTTGAGAATCATACACAATGTTTACACTGATGGTATTCAAGTTATTCAAATTACCGGACGCTAGGCAGGTGTTCCCTACTTCATAGATTGGATTTATGAAAAGTCCCCTTTTAGCGCCATTCTTTTTAACATTCCCATCCTGACCGACACTTGGTTCCCAAACTACCAGATCCTGGTCATTTTCTCTGTCACCATTGTCAAAATGTACCTGATCCATACCCCTCGTGAAGTACTCATTGCTATCCATATCCTCAATATCAACTATTCCATTTATATTATCTGATTGGTCTTCACCCTTCCTTAAAAAACCATATATAGAACTTGAACAAGTCTTCGGATTCTGATCTAATCTTTCCAAGACTTCAAAACAGTTCTTCATGTTTCTCGCTTCCATTTTGACATCCAATCTCGCCCAAAAAGAATTCTTAGCTTATATATATTACTTAGCATTAGATTGTCTTTCACTTTATTACAGAACATCACTTTAAAAGAGGTAAATGTAGTTGCAGGAAATCCTACACTACACCGCTCACAAGATTTCATTAACATTCAACTCATTTTAGATTAACAATCTTAATTTTATTGATCAATCTTTGAACAATCTTACAAGAAAAGATAAAGGAATCAAGAATAACCACTGCTTTAGATTTTCTCTCTCCTATTTACTTGCTTCTCACTCCGAAAAAGATCTCTCCCTTTCCTTTACAACTGAGCGGCTATTTATAGGGAATTACATAGTGGATGACAGCTAGTCTGTCCTTTATTTTCGGATATGTCTTGCGACATTCTCGCATCCTTACAAATTTTATTCTCGCAAACTCTCTAATTTTCGCAGGACCATCACATTTTTCTCATGATTTTAGCTGACGTCGTTTATTATGTCATTTCTGAAATTGTTCTGCGACGCTGTTGTGTTGTGTTGTTGATAATTTCGCTGAGACATTATTGCTGCGAGATTCTGATCCTACATCTTTCCTCTTCTCATATCTTCTCTGCGAAGTAGAGAACGATGTGAGAAATGCCGCAACTGTTCATCTCTTCATATTCTGCATTTATCACACGTATCCTTTCTTCCATCTATTTTTTGATACGTTTTCTGTAACCGCTGCTTTTTAACCGCTCACGTTTTTTCGTATTAATGGTGTTTATTTTTTCGAGTAGAAAATCCTCTCTATATATTTTTCTTACTCTTCTTTCCATTTTCTTTTTACTTTCTCTTCTCTTTTTATTCTCTCATCTCTGCAACGCTATTGTTCTTCCGTAAATTCTGCCATTGCAACTTTTCTTCTTTCTTCTTCTTTTACTCTTTTTATTTTCTTCTTCATCTCCATACTATTCACTCTGAAGATCTTCACTGTTCGTAACTTTCTTAATTTTTACGAATTAATCCTCCTGCTGGTGTTTTCCATGGATTCGTCGAGGTTAGTTTTGTTTTTTCTTTCTTATGGGTTTTGCTGAAATTGATCTTGCTTACTGCTTTATTTGATGATGTTGCTTCTGTGATTCCCATACTGTTGTTATTTCAGCAAAAACGCCTCTAACACCAAATTTACGGTTCAGAACCCTAATATTCCTAAATCACAGCAAAAGATTGTTGTAAACAAAAGAAAGTCTGCGAATCAGAAGGTAGTAAGAAACATTATTCTTTTCTAATAACAATATTGTTGCCTCCGTTTCTTATCTGGATTGTAATTCGCAGGGTGATAAGGATGCCAACCAACCTCTCAAAAAATCTCTCCACCTTAAAACCGTTGAAACCTTTGTTCCATTCCACTTACTTATCTCTTCTAAATCTCCTGCGACATCTTCGCAAGTTAAACCATTATCTCCAATTCGCGAAAAGGCTGCCTCAGATTTCATTTCTTCAACTGACCTTTCAATGATTGAAAACCCCCTTATTAATCCTTATGTGAATGAAACTTCTTCTCCTCATGTTGATAATGTTTCTCAACCTTCTATCATTGCCAGTTCTCTATCTGAGCCTCTTCCTTTTTCGAAAGAAACCGTGGAAGGAATAGATATTGCTTTCAAAGTTTTGTTTGAGGTCTTGGATGATGGCAAGAAGTCTCCCATTGATCTTGTCAAGTCTGGTATTTGCGAAATTCTGAGTAAGTATTTTGGCTCTGACAGAGCTTCTTCGCAAACAACTTTGGAAAAAGAGTGTAATGCTCTTCGTCTCGAAAATCAAAAGCTTCAGAATGTTTCGCTGGATCGCGACAATCTTCGCAAGAAGAATGATGAACTGAGAGGTATGTTTTCCTTATCTATGTCTTCAATTTGCCTTTCTAATGATTTTATCCTTTCCATATTTAATTATCCTTGAAATCCCTCTTTCGCAGTTAAGCCTTAAACCAGAAACGAATAATGGAGAGATATCAATTTGAATATGCTGTTGAAGAAGCCCGTATTGATAAAGATATTTTGATGGATCAATATAACCAATTAGATAACCTCTATTCATACTCTGTTGATCATATAAATAATCTTACCAATGAAAATACCCAATTAGTTCGGAGGCAAGATTTATTAAGTAATGAAATATCTCGCCTCTCTTATTCTTTAACTAAAGCTAATCTTGGGATGAAATCTTTATCAGATGAGAATAAAACTCTATCTCAAGAGAAACGAATTTGTTTAAATAAGATGGCGATATCTTCGCAACAACTTAGCATCCTTCAGAAAGTATGTGATGACCAAGAGCAATCTATTCTCTCTTTGAGAAATGAACTTAAAGAAGTAACAGAGTCATCTATCGCTGAAAGAGATACACTCATTCAAGGTAGAATAGCTTTAAGTGTAAAGGCGAATCAACTTAAAGAACAATATTCCAAATTAGAAGAATCTTATTCTTCTCTTGCGAAGAAAAATGCCTTTCTTATTTCTAAAGAGAAAAATCTTCAGTCTCGACTTAAAGGTTTAGTTGGAGATAAATTTGATGATGCGATGGACCGTTGGGAGAATATTTGTCTGACATTGATTCAACACATTATTTCGCAAAAGGAAGGTAGTCATAATAGTTTGACTTCCTTAACTATCTTTTCTTTGTCATATATTTTTGAGTTCTTCATCTTACTGAAATTTTGTATTCTACTTTTCGTAGAGTCTGAGAAAATATTCATTCCTCCATTTCTGTTTTGGAGGCTAAATATGCCAAAATTCGCAAAGAAAATGCACTACTCGTCTCTGTCCTTACTGGTTCTCGCTACCGAGCAGAAAGAAGACTTGATTATCTTGCTTACTTTAAGGATATTCAAGATAAGAATCATCAGAGAGTACTTCTTCGTCAAGTTCATCTCCGGGCTGAAGTCCTTGTAAATGATATTTTATTGTCTAAATCTCTTCCTCCTACATCAATCGAACCTTTGGAAGTAGATGATGATGAAGTTCCTCGTCCCGCTGACAGTGATTATGATTATGAAAGTGGTGAAGAGAATAGTCTTTTGGAAGATGGAGAAGAGATTCCTTCTAAGGAAGCAACTGCTGGTGCTAATCAAGATGAAAAAGAAAAAGAAATCTCTTATGAAGAAGTAATTGCTGGCAATAATCAAGGTGGCGGAGAAAAAGAAGTCCCTCTCAGAGGAATTATTATTGGTGAAGATCAGAATCGAAATGAAGGAGAGGTTGGCGATAATGAGAACATTGGCGAAGAACGTCTATTATCTCATTCTACTGGAATTAATACTGAAGCATGAGCTTCTTATCTAGTTCTATCTTCTTGAATTGCCTCATCTTTATTACTTTTTGCGAATAATATTCTTCAACCAACTTTGGAATCAATTTTCCCTTTTAGTATTTTACTGGTGAGAAAGATAATGCCTCTTGTTTACTGATTCCCATACTTGCCTCTCATTATCTTTCTTCCGAGAAATGATATGTTATGAATACTTATAAATATTTTGTTTTGTCATGTGGTCTTATTTTGCCTTCCTAATTAAAGGTCTTATTATGCCACCTATTTTCATTGCGAAAAAATCGCAGGACGTACTTGCACTTTCATGCAAGAACCCATTGATCTTGCCTTAACTTTTTCTTTTGTATTATGGCCTCTTCAGGAATGTTACGACAATATGACAGGACTAAATATTCTTGCGAAAATAAAGCCCCATGACATTGTCGTCTTGCGACGAAATCGCAGGACGTCTTCGCACTTTCATGCGAAAACCCATTGATCTCGTCTTATCTTTTTCTTTCGTATTATTGCCTCTTCAGGATTGTTGCACAAATATGACAATCCTTAATACCCTTGCGAGTAAAAAGCCTCATGACATTTGCGTCTTAAGACACTTATCAACTCCCTAATGGAGGGTGCCGCCCTTATCTCCCCCCTGGTTGCCCCTTCAAGGAGGCGTACTTCTACCATACAAGTTAGCTCCTCCCATCCAGTCTTAACAACAACCAGTTGTTTTCGCAGCCTCTTATCCCTTTTACCTATAGGGTTTATGGTTACGAGACTGCACCCTAAGTGGGGTTTTCTTTAGGCCGAGTGCAGTATAAGCCAAGACTTGTCAAGAATGGCAAGGTACGCTCCAGACGCCCCTGGAACTCTTGACTCAACCGTGTACCTCGGCGCCTTGATCAGATTCTGCACTCCTTAGGAGATTCCTTATTACCTTAGTCGCCCAACCTAAGTCATATGCTTAAGCTGAGAATCCAAGGTGCCTCTCCCGGATGGGATTTATTGACCCCAAATCTCCATGACTCAGGTTCCGGTGGAGGTGTAGCCTTTCCCTGAGCCATGCAACAGGTACCCCCTTATATGACGTACTTTAGGTCTTACATTTTCCTCTTGTGAAATTTTATTCGCGAACTAGGGTGCATGCCATAAAGGTTTGCCCCTTTCTTTTATGTCATTGTTCTATGATTATCTCTGCGAAAGTTTCGCACATCATGATCTTGTTTTGATATGAATAATCTCGCAATTATTCTTTCAGAATCCATAACTTCTCAAAGCTTCTTACGGATAATATCTTTTTAAGTACAATCTGTTCCATGGTCTGTCAAGTCTATGAACAACATCTCTACCTTCTGGATCCATTAATTTATAAGCTCTTGTTCCAACTATAACCTTAATGATGTAAGGTCCATCCCATTCTTTCGCTAATTTTCCACCATTTTCTCGCTGATATATTGGTGTCTCTCGCAGAACTAAATCTCCTGGTTGGAATTCGCGTACTTTGACACGTTTATTATATTCTCGGGCTAATCTTCGCTGATAATTCTCCATATGTTGTAAATCTATTTCTCTTTTCTTCTAATTCATCAAGTTCGTTTAAGATCAAACCCGCACTAAGATTTTTCTCCCAAGCTTCTCTCTTTGTTGTCGGAATAACAACATCTGTTGGTAACACCGCTTCAACTCCGTATGTTAAACAAAAAGGTGACATTCCAGTAGCTTCTCTTCTAGTTGTATTATAAGACCATACTGCATTATGTACTTGTTCGCACCATGCTCTATGATGTCCTTCTAATTTCTTCTTTAATATATCTGCAATTGTTTTGTTTGTTTCCTCTACCTTCCCATTAGCTTGTGGATACAAAGGAGTAGACTTTCCGCATTTTATCTTAAATGCATTAAGTAACATTTTTATGTTTTGTCCTTCAAACTGTTTCCCATTATCAGATACCAACTGCGCAGGAATTCTGAATCTGCAAATGATATTTTCGAATATGAATGTAAAGATATCTTTGTCGCGAATATGCTGTTCTGCCTTCACTTCTGTCCATTTTGTGAAATAATCTGTTGCGAATATTAAGTATCTTCTTTTTCCAGAACCTGGTAAAAATGGCCCCACAATATCTAAGCCCCACTTTCCAAAAGGCCACACACTGGTTGAAGATGACAATGGTGTTCCAGGTGCATGTTTTTTCTTTCCATGCCGCTGACAATCTTCGCAACGTCTTGATATTTGTTTTGCATCTTCGTGCATGTATGGCCAGTAATAGCCTTGCATTTTTGCTCTATGTGCCAAAGATCTTCCCCCGCTATGATTTCCAGCATCCCCACTATGTAACATTTTTAGCACTTTTTCTCCTTCTTCTCGTGTCAAACATCTGAGTGATGGTCCATTAAAGGATTTTCAGTATAGCAGCCCATCTCTTAATTCATAATTTGTTGCGCGGCTTTTTAACTTGTGTGCTTCCAATCTATTTCTTGGTGTTTCTCCTTTCACCAAATATGCATGAAGTTCTGTTGTCCAATCTGCGATATTGTTCGTTTGTTCTTCTTCTTCACCGTCTATTATCATCACGTTCACTTCTTCTTCTTATTTATTGATTGGTGGTGACAGAAGTGTTTGTATTTTTATGCATCTCGCAGTTGGATCTGTCATCATGCTTGAGATGAAAGAAAATGCGTCTGCGAGTCTATTATCCTTCCTTGAAATATGCCTCCATTTTATTTTTGGGATTTTCGCTGACAATTCCTCAACGAGATTCTTGTATTTCTTCAAGGATGGTTCATTTGTAGTGTACTCTCCCTTTATTTGGTGAATAACTAGCTGCGAATCACTAGTGATCCTGGCATTTTCTAGTTTCATTTCTATTGCGAATTTTAAGGCATGTATCACAACTTCATATTCTGTTTCGTTATTAGTGGATGTAACTTCCAATCTGAATGAAAAAGCCATCTTCACTTCTTCTGGCGAAATTAAAATAATTCCAACTTCATTGCCTTCTGATGATCCATCTACCAATATCTCCCATCTATTTGGTTATGTTAATAAGTCTTTTGGATCTCCGTGTTCTTCTTCTATATCCATCATTTCTTCTACCGCTTCATCTTCTTCTAAAGGAAATTCTGCCAAGAAATCTGCAACAACTTGTGATTTTGGTGAAGAGAAAATTTCATATTTAATATCAAAGTGGCCTACTTGTGCATTCCATCTCTCCACTCTTCCTGATCTTTTTGAATTCTTCATCACTGATTCAATTGGTACTTTTGTTAATACCTTTATCTTGTGCGCTTGAAAATATATGCGGAGCTTAAATGATGCATAAACTAATGCTAAGATTAGCTTCTCAATCTTTGAGTAATTCTTCTCGGCAGTATTAAAAGTTTTGCTAATGTAATAGATTGGTTTCTCCACTCCTGCGTCTATTCGCAATAACACGACACTTAATACATGCGACGTCGTCGCAAGATAGATTAATAATTATTCTCTTGAATCTGCTTTTTGTAAAATAGTTGTATTCATAAGATGTTCTTTGATCCCTTGAAAATCTTTTTCGCATTCATTAGTCCATTTAAATTTTGCACCCTTCTTGAGTATATCGAAAAAATATTTGCATTTGTCTGATGATCGCGAAATGAATCTCCCCAGCGAAGCTAAAAGTCCATTCAACTTCTGTACATCTTTTATTGTTGCTGGTGCTGGCATGTCACGAACTGCTTGCACTTTTTCTGGATCAACCTGTATTCCTTCCTTTGATACAATGTGGCCTAAAATTTTCCCGATGCAACTCCAATAGTACACTTCTCAGGATTCAGTTTAATGTTATACTGCCGCATTTGTTCAAAAATCTCCCTCAGGTCCTGTACATGGTCTTTGGCTTCTTTACTCTTTACTAACATGTCGTCCACGTATACTTCTAATGTTTTGTGTATCCATTTCGCGAACACCTTCTCTACCATTCTTTGGTATGTCGCTCTCGAATTTCGCAAACCAAATGGCATTTTAGTGTAACAATATAAACCTCTAGGGGAGAATAAAGCAGTATGCTCTTGATCTTCTTCAGCGAGAGGGATCTGGTTATATCCTTTATACCCATCTAAAGACGATACCCTATCATTTCCCGCTGCAGATTCCACCATTTGAGGAATATCTGGTAACAGAAAGCTATCTTTAGGTAAAGCTTTGTTTAAATCAGTGAAATCTATGCAAATCCTTATTCCTTTGTTTTTCTTTGGAACAATGACCATATTCGTTATCCACTCTGGGTATTTAGCTTCTCTTATGATTCCTGCATCAAGCATTTTCTGTAGTTCTTCTTCTATTTGGGAATGGTAAGCTGTTGCGATTTTTCTTATTATTTGTTTAAATGGTCTCACATTCTTGTTAATCTCCAACTTGTGACATGCAATTGATGGATCTATTCCCAGTATCTCATCCATGCTCCCTGCAAAAACGTCTTTATATCCTCGCAAAAGGTTAACAATTATTTATTCTTCTTCTACATCTATCTTGGTTCCAATTCTCAATATTAGAGGTTCTTCTATAGTCCCAACGTTTACTTCTTTTGTTGGTTCTGCGGCAGTGTAACTGGACTTGGGTTCTCCCATTGGTGTTGGTTCTTTTATTGTTTTCACAGGTCCTTCTCCTTCTTCCGAAATTTTCGCTGGGTATTCCCCTGCCTTCTTTTGCCCTTATCGTGTATACTCTAAATTCTTCTTCTTTCTTTGCCTCCTTTGCCACCTTTCTGCGAAATTGTTTCTTTTTTGCTCGTCCTTCATAATGCTTTACTTCAATTTGATGACATAATTTCCCATTGTCAACATCTCCTCTGATTTCACCTATTCCATTTGGTGTGGGGAATTTAATACATTGATGCAACGTTGATACTACAACTTTTATCGCATGTATCCATGGTCTTCCTAGAAACATATTATATGGCGATTCCATATCCACCACGCATAGTGTCACATGTGTTTCGACCTCTCCTAGTGGAATTTGTACCACTATTTCTCCTTTAGGTTTTGCTGTGGATTTTCCAAAGCCATGAACAAGATATGTTGAACTGGACATTTCTTCATCTTTAAATCCCATTCCCCTGAACGCATGATAAAATATTATATCCACTGAACTTCCTGTATCGACTAAAGTTCTGTTCAATATCCATTCTTCCGTGGATTTTGTAGTTGTCCCCTTCTCTTTTCGCGTAATAGGCACTGTAATAACCAATGGAGATGTGTGGTTCAAATCTTCTTTTGGTATTTCTGCCGCCATGAATGTGATTTTTTGCTTTTCCCATTCTTTCAAGGGTGATGTCTTTTCTACCGCCATAACCTTTCTTCCTTCAAAATTTCGTTTATGTATCCTTCCTTTGATGTTTTCATGGAATTCATTAACCATGGTTTTTGTTATCATATCACACTCCAATGTTTTGTCATCTTCATTGACTCTAATCATTTTTCTTTTAACTGGTTCACTGATTTGTTTAAGCACTTTCTTGATTTGAACAATCTCAACAACAATCTTCAACTTTCGATCTTCAGCCTCCCTGTTTCTAGCGCCATTATGTAGTTGCAGGAAATCCTACACTACACCCCTCACAAGATTTCATTAACATTCAACTCATTTTAGATTAACAATCTTAATTTTATTGATCAATCTTTGAACAATCTTACAAGAAAAGATAAATGAATCAAGAATAACCACTGCTCTAAATTTTCTCTCTCCTATTTACTTGCTTCTCACTCCGAAAAAGATCTCTCCCTTTCCTTTAAAACTGAACGGCTATTTATAGGGAATTACATAGTGGATGACAGCTAATATGTCCTTTATTTTCGGATATGTCTTGCGACATTCTCGCATCCTTACAAATGTTATTCTCGCGAACTCTCTAATTTTCGCAGGATCATCACATTTTTCTCATGATTTTAGCTGACGTCGTTTATTATGTCATTTCTGAAATTGTTCTGCGATGCTGTTGTGTTGTTGATAATTTCGCTGAGACATTATTGCTGCGAGATTCTGATCCTACAGTAAAATTTAATATAGATTATGGAAATCATCATCCCACATATAATTTTCAGGATTGATATATCCTGTTTCAATATTTGAGTCTCCAGAGGACTCCTTTGCCTTACATGTAACTATGACCTTATTATAATTTAAACTAGTTATCCACCCATCATAGTTATCATAGTCCTTTTTTTGTATTCAGTCACTCCTTGTGGTGCAAGACTGCACCTTGCATCTTTGAATCTGCCTGCCAAATCAGTCACATACAAAATAATATAAGTTTCAGAAGTATGAATGTTACTAGACACTAGTACAATAAACCGTATTACTGCCATCTTCTATAGCTGTTTAAGTTCCCTTCTTCTCCTTTCCTTTGGACTTGTTGACTGTCATAATATGACTGACAATCTGGCTCGCCGCAGACTTGTAAAAAGGTTTATATTCTCAAATACTCTCTGACACTTAGATTTCCATACAAACCAAATAGTGATAGCGATAATGTTTTCTCAGTTAACATCATCATGACTAATTTTTTTTTAACCAAATGTGAAAGGTAAGCCATTTAGTTTTAACTCTATTCATTTTGTATGGCAAGCACTTTCAAACACTCCTAACAAAACCACAATTCATGAAGAGATGGTAATTACGATACTTGTAGTTTCCACAAACACCTTTGGAAAGGATATATCCCGAACAAGGTTAGTTTCATTCTTTGGGCTAATAATTTACATGATTTACTTCCGACTAGAGACATGTTAGTACATCGTGGCATAGAAATTGAAAGTGACTTGTGTGTTCTTTGAAATGACGAAAAGGAGACGTTTGATCATATGTTTATGCATTGTTCTTACTCCTTTGAAATTATTTTATTAAGGCTTTCAGGATTTCATGGCATATGCCGAGAACACTATTTCATTTGTTTGAAGCGTGGTCGACGAATGTGCTGCTTGGAAGAGGTAGAGAGGTGTGGAAAATTATCCATTATCCTATTTGTTGGACTTTGTGGAAGGAGAGAAATTGGAGAGTTTTTGATGGTCGTAAGGAATGTTGGACTTTGTGGAAGGAGAGAAATTGGAGAGTTTTTGATGGTCGTAAAGAAAACCCAACGGACTATTGATCTTATAAAAAATCTTGTAGTCTTATGGTCTTGTCACACTAATACTTTCAAATTTGTTACCCCTTGTCTCATTTGGAGCAATTGGGAATACCTTATGCGTGAGTAATTTCCTTTGTAATTTGTAAATGATTTTTCTGTTTAACATAACCTTTTCTTCGAAAAAAAATTATTTCATCTGGGTAACTATCATATTAAGCCCCCAAAAACCAATCCTATTGCAGCCCCGCTAATAGGACCATAGAATAAACTATGACGTCCAATACATGTGTGGCGCTTTCATTCCATTATAAGTTGAAATTATTACTTTGTCATCGAATATTCTAGTTTGAGACTTTTCATGTCCAATATACAAGGATATATAGATTTTTAAGTTATCGGTATGACATTATAGTAGTGGATGATGATGAAGAACAAGGTTTTTAAAGCGTGAAGCGTTTCTCAATTTTAAGAAGCGAAATGTATGCGCTTCATGGTTGATGTTTGAAGCGCTCATAAATAATAACAGTTGCTCTAAGTTAGTTTGGAAATGTAAATTTAATAAGATAATAGTTGTATAAATAAAATATAAATCCAATTCTCGTAAAAAATGTAGTCGTGGCTTGGTGGTTCAGATGAGAATAAGCGGGTAGCAGGAGTTGGGTTCAGGTCCCGCCCTCAGAACTTCACATTTTTTTTCTTGCGAGTCGAAGCGTTTTGGAACATTTTGGAGCGAAGCGTGAAGCGTACGCTTTTAAAAACCATGATGAAGAAGGTGGTGTGTATTATTGATCCACTCCTAGAAGGTTCGCAAATACTTGATCGAAAGAAGATGATTGTATTTATTTATCGAGGGTTGTATTTAGGCGCTGCCTTCATAAGTTAAATCTAAAAAAAACAACAATCAGAATGTTTACTTGACAAATTTTATCTAACATTATCAACTTATTTTAATTTAATAGATTAGTGCTAATTAATTCAAGGGTAAATTAAACATTACTAAAAATACATCGGCCATATTTTGTCTTATTCATTATACCCGGGTTGGTTCGAACATATCACAATCTAGCAAGTTATATATAGACACATGACTTGTATCTAGTTGTAAAGACCCGTAAGCTTGTCAACGCTATTAGACCGGTCAAGTGTGGAATTAGCCGATAATAACTCGATTAGTCTAACACGAACGTTAATTAATAGGAATTAATATAACAACGATCTAGATACGAAACTAGTATCATTAGATAGATCTCGAAAAGTTACGCAGAATGGACTACTCGAACGTGTCAATCGGATACCGGATGGAGGAGGTATCACTGGTTTTGTATGAAGGGTAACATCGTCATTTCAAGAAAAATGCTATTGTTGCAACGCTGACACGTTGTGGTTTCACGTTTCTAAGTGAGTGGGTGTAGCGGTGAATTCCTTTGGTCTCACCTAACCAAAAAGAGAAGAGATAATCACTCTCTCTTATTCTATTTACCAAGCCGTTCTCAAACTACAGCGTAAAATCAAAGATTAGGGTTTGAGATTAATTTGAGGTCAGAGGTAAATCGACGGGTAATCGGGCTGTTGGTGAATGAGGATTAAGAGGGTCGATGTTAATTGAAGTTCAAAAACTATTTTGATGAAGAATCGCTGAGTTAGGTTTTGTAAGAAATTGATATTAGAAAATGAAACTGATGTTTAAGAAAAGTGATTTGAGGATCGGTATTGTGTTAATTTAATAGTAGAAGTGTTGAATTGAGGATTTCTTTAGGGTTCTCCGAGAAATAGTAAAGGTGATGGATTGTTGAGCAGAATCATTTGGAGGTAATTGTTCTTCTGAGTTCATTTAGATAAAGTTATTTAATCTTCTTGTTTGAGTTTAGAAAGTTGATAATTGGTTTAATGTTTGAGTTGATTGTAAAGTTAATTGAGGTGATGATGTAGTGGTGGTGTAATTTTGGAACTCAGGAGGTAAGAATGAATTGTTGTTAGGGTTGAGTTTATACTCAACTGAAGTTGCAGTTGAAGTAAATTGAATTGAAGGTTAATGTGGGTATGCAGTGACATTGTTACAGGGCTGAGTATAAACTGGATAAGTTGTATATGATTTGTATCTAATGAGTTTGGTGGTGAAGGGTTTATGTATGAACTGTGTAGATGAAATGGATGGAGGTATTTCTGGTATTGCAGATTGCAAGTGATAAGCTGAAGTGTTGTAATTAGGAAGTTGAATTGAAATTGTTTGTGTTGAATGGTTCTATTTAACTGAGAATAGACTTGCAGATAAGTTAGTGAATGTTGGAGTTTGCGATTGCAGAACTGGAGTTGCAGTTACAGAGTTGAGTGGTTTTGTGGCTGTTGTGGAGACTGAGCTTTGCAAGAATGGGGTTGGAGTGGATGTGCAATGGATTTTGCAGGGGTTATGAGTTGGAATTAGAGTTAGTGGCAGTGTAATTGGTGTTTGGTATGTTTTCAGTAATTGGCTGAAGTGACAATGATACTACTGCTGGAGTTCAAGTTGAGTGTGCCGTGTTGCTGTTGTGGGGCCATAGAAATGGATGTGTAGTGAAGTCTGATAACTGTCACATGGATGTGTACTGCAATGGTTGATTAAGGCTTAGATGAATAACATGGAACTAATGTTCAGAGGTTGTTAGTGAAATGTAATTGAACTGGAAAGCAGTGTAATGTGTGGTTAATGGTATTGAGCTGAATCTCTGGGTGAAAGTCTGCATCTGCAGATCAAGGTAAACTCAGTTTACTTTTGTAGTTGAGTTGTGAAGTTTATTCAAGTTTAATGTTTGAGTTACTGTTGTTTTGGTTAGTGTAAATGTTGCACCAAATTTGTATAAGAACCATATTAGTTGTATTCTTGCAACTACAATAGGATTAGACTATCAGTCATCCTAGTCAGTTGTTAGACCGAGTTAGTTTAGCTGACTCGGTTATATGACTGAGTTGAATCGGTTCTAACTCGCTGAGTTATAGATCCTGAGTTGACTCAGTTGACTTGACCTTGACTATTTACCCTGGACCTTGACCTGACCTTGGACGTTTACTGTTTGTTGACCCTTGACCGTCACTTTGACCGTTAGTGACTGTTCGATGACTCTTATGGGCTGGACCTTAGTTAATGGGCTTGTTTAGTTAAGTTGGGTTGTCCTAATGGGCCGAGTCTAGTGTATTTGGGCTTAGACCTAGTAATGCTATTTTGACTGTTTGGACCCCTTATGGTACGGGTTAGCCTTTAGATTCTTCTACAAAGTTATAGATAGTCATAAGACTTATCTAATGGAGTAGAGAAACAACCTAATTGAATTATTAAACCTTTAGATATGCAAGAGATGTATAATGAAGATGTGTAGAATCATAAATGGGTCTAGAATCATTAAATAAAACTATATGATTTTTGGATGATTCTTATGTGAGTCATTTTGGCTATATTCTTAGAGTTCTTGTGTGATTAACAATTAGTCTATATTAACAACGATCGATTCAAGGACGAATCAGCGGATCGTGGATCTCGAGGTAGGCATGGCCTGTCATCAAAAGAGGTGGGAATACTTTACTCTTTTGTGATTATTGTTGTTTTCTTTACAAAAGTTTATATTTAACAAATTCATGCATTGTCTGATTGTGCTTTCCATGTATTGTTAAACTTTGATTTACGAAGGTTTTGTTATTTCTTTTAACCTTTCCATTGCTTGGAAAGGATATGCAATGCTTTGTTTGTCCATATGAATCGTTTGGGAAATAATAATTTCCATTTGAACGTTTGGAAATGAGAATTTCCATCTGTGGTATATAGGTACTGCTCCTTCATTTATACTACTCAGTTTTGAGCTATGCTTAATAAGGTGTGGGATGAGTTCACCATCATAGCTATCTAGTGCGGGATGAGTTCACTATATTATATATTGTTTGGAAGGAGTTAGTTCCATATACATGATTGTTTACTCTGTGAAATTGGTTGTGTTTAGTGTTTAGGGAAAACAAGAATTGTTTTCAAATCAGTTTCAGAGACAGATCAGAGTTGCGCAGCGAAAGCTTCAAGGATTGATTTCGTTAGATAGTTTACTTTGGCTATGTTTATTATGTTGCATATTATATTTACAAACCAAATGACTATTGTATATGTATCATTTGAGAGGAGCTATTGTATGTATATATTTCTGAGCGGGGTTAGTTATTGGGTTAATTTTTTGTAGCAGATTTCTTAATTGAAAGTTAAGTATTTGTTTTAGACTCGTGGTGCCTCTTTATTTAGCTAATCTCTTGGATTAGTCAGCTGCTAGTTCAGAGGGCGCTACACTAGTATAATTTTTTTTATTTTTAGTATTTGATTTTAATTTTTTTTTCTAAGTTTTTCTTGGGGGATCAATCTCCTCTGTTATATTTAAAATGAGTGATAAGATCAAGCAAGTAAAACAATTGCGATAAATTAATCAAGAAAAAACTACTAGTCACTCCCGCCAACTCCGTGGAAAATTCCAGGTTCTCCTCTATCGTAATCCTCCTCCTCATATGATCCACAGCATCCCTATTATTCTTATTGTGCTCATTTTTACTAAATCATTGTCGTTCTAATCAAATTCAGTGTTAATGTCATCGAAATTTAGTTCTGCATTGTCCACCATGACCATCCAACAACAATGGGCACATTAAGAAAATTAGTTAAGGAACCATAATAAGAATCACAACTGGGCCGGCCCTGAGGCAAAGCATCCAAAGTAGGGCTGCACAAGACCCGCCCATGATACCCAAACCCACCCGTACCCGCTAAGTCCGTGGGTTTTTAATCCATACCCGCCCGTTGTGGGTGCGGGGTTGGTTATGAAGAAAAAAAACCCGCTGTCTGTGGGTGCGAGGTTGGTTTAAGCTAATACCCGCCCATACCCGCCCAAAAAACCCGCAGATTATATACCATTAGATAAAACTAATCCTAGTCGTCCATTATGAAACCCTAATACTAGTAGATAGGATAACTGATAACCCTCATTCACTTTCTACACTTTTCTCTCTGTTCGGCCTCTCCTCTTCTTCCTCCTCAGTTCTTATTTTTCACCTACGAACGACAATTACCAGAAATCTTCACCAGAAATCGACAACAACAACTTCGAATCTTCACCAGAAATCGACAACAATCGAAAAATCAACAGATTCAACACTTAATCTTCATCTGTGAACTTCCTAGATATGAATATTTTGGGGGTTTTGGTTTTTTTTCTCACTTAATCAAGGAGAATAGAAGTTACTCTAAATACTTGAATATAAAGCGGGTTTAAACCCGTTTAAACCCATACCCGCCCAACCCGTAGCGGGCGGGTAACAAAACCCGCCCGCTGTTTGTGGGTGCGGGGTTGGTTATGAAAAAAAAAACCCGCAGTATGTGGGTGCGAGGTTGGTTTAAGCTTATACCCGCCCATACCCGCCCATGTGCAGCCCTAATCCAAAGTACTGCTTCGGGCAGCGAATCTTTTGGGCAGCAAAATAGATTACCCTATGTTTGTTCCCAATATAAAAGCAAAAATTGTCCTGAAAGTTCGAATAGGTGACGTGTTTACAAAACACGTTAATGAACGGGCGTAAATTTATTTGGTCAAACTACAGAAGCGTATTCCAAATTAATGTAACTATTCATTTTAAGTCAATCTAAGGTTAATCTAGTTCTTTTTCATGGTTATATTATGGTTTTAGGTTAGGACGTATATATAGATTGTTTGGATTAACCTTCGGTCAGCTGATTAATTTTTATTTTGAAGCATGATCACCTTGTGAACACGTAAACTACGAAGACACCTACGTGTTACAAACAATGTTCGCATATGGCATATATTATAAACTATATACGATATGTAAGGAATTAGATGGGTATAATGGCACATTGACTCAGAGCCTTCGGGCTCGTCCTCGTCTAACCACGCAGTTATAACTTATAATGTTCATACATCAATGTAAAAAGAGATCGAAGTATAACTATGGCTACGAAATATGAAGTACTGAATGTAAATAAGACAATGATTTACGTGGTTCAGCCGTAAGGCCTACATCCACGGGGTTGGTGTTTCACTATGTATTCAATGGTTACAAAGATAGTCAAATGACTTTGGAGTGACCATTCTCTTTAAGAGGGGAATGAAACAACTTACTCTAGCTGTTTCTCTCTCCTATATTCTCTTCCAATTCTAACTGACTTGCCTTTTCTCTCTTAGTGGAGAAGGGTATTTATAGAGTGATTATATGTGGTCCACTTCTGAAATCCATTGAACCTTATCGTCTTGTTCTTTGTGCCAATCCCGCTGACGTCTTCGTTCTTCTACGATGCCCCCAGCGGTCTGTATTAGATGACGAAGGTCATCTTCGCTTCCTCCATAGGTGTTTAATGCGGGTGGTTGGGCCGTCTGCATGTGTCAGACAAGTGTCCACTTCCCTAGTCATGTCTGTGTCAGTTGGATTAACCCTGGCCGTCGATCTGGGATCTTTCTTGAGAAGGGGTGAAGTGGATCCTTGAACACTCTTCAGTGTTTCGCGGTAATCCTTCACCTTGATACTCCTTAGTTCTCGGCCGTCAGATCTACTGGATGATGAACATATCTTGATGAAGTATCTTTCTTTGTTGTCCATGCGTGGCATCATATCTTGATGCCCCGGGTTGCATGTCTTCCACATGTATCTCTTTGACCACGTGTCGAGTGAGGATATATGTGTATACAATTTTCCCATTTTCTTCTGACTAGGGCCTCAGTTGAAGTTAGAGGAAAACCGTCACATATTCCTTATCTCTCTTCAATAACTTCTCCTAGATATTAGGGCACGTTTCCACTCCTTGCAATAACTTCTCCTTGAACAACGGGGGCGGTCGTCTCCTCCTTTAATGCTATAAAAAGGAGACATAATGTCAAAATTTTGAAATAAATTTCATTCTTCTTTGTCAGTCCATTATTCTTCTTCTCCTGAAATTCTTCATTCTCCATCTTTGTTCTCTAGCCATTAAATCCTGCTGGTAAGATCTTACTAGGTTCTTTAAGGTTTCAGTTACTGATGTTGTTCATCATCCCTTGATCGTGAGGTACTGTTGATAGAGCTCTTAATACATGTAAGAGGTTTTCGATTTTTGATTTTTGATTTGTGATTTCGATTCTGCATCTTTTGATTTTGATTCTGCATCTTCTTCTGCTGCTTCGCTTTCGACTTTATGATGAGGAACAAATATATGAAGTATATATACTTGCCCCTGTTCTTCATCACAAAGTCTGTGTAGCCTTCTTTTTGATTTGATTTCATGTTGTTCTTCAACTGGGTTCATCATTTTCCTAATCTTGGTTTTCGGCCGACATTTTTGATGAACTGATAGGAATTGTGTTGAATCTCTAGTTTTATGTTCTTCTTTTTTTATGTCTTCTTGTAGATATGGGTGATCATCAGGTTCCGTATCAAACTCCCCCGCATAGTCCTTATAGGTCGTCTTCGTTTAAAGCTTCTGGCCATTATCCGCCCCAAGGGGGTCCTCCCAGGCCTTCTCAGCAGGATTCTCGTCCCCCTAGGGTTTCGCCAGAATCGGGCCCTCGACTTTCGTCTTCTCAGAAAGGGGATCTGCCGAAGGGTTCTATATATGTGGTTAACCGTCATTCCCATCAAGGTGTTAACCCGTCGAGTGTGCCCCAGACTACTCATCATGCCAATCCCTTGAAGATACAGCCCATTCGTTTTATTGCTCCTGCCGTGGGGGCTTCTCAAAAATCCGTTGTCCAGCCGTCTATTGCTCCCGTAAAAGCAAAGAGTGTGAAGGGGTTCGCGCCAAAAGGGGATTCACGACATCCGTCGTTGAAGAGGAAAGCTTCGGACATTAGCCCCCCGAAGAAGTCTTCGTTAGGTAATATTGATGACTCGGATGCAGTTCTGATCATACGAAGTATCTCAGTAAGCAAGAAGAAGTTTACTTTTAAACATATTGCTCTTGAAGCCTTCAAAGCAAAGCATGAGCTCGAGGCTTTCGAAGTGAAGTTTTATGCCCCTGATGATGATCTGACTTATGATCTAATCAAAACTTATGAATACGACGACTTTCATCTGCTAACCACCGTGGGGGCCTTCGAAGCTGGTCTCATGCTTCCCTTGTATAAATCGGGTGATTCCTTTTATTACGATGTTTTGGCTTTTCGCGAAGGGTCCACCCCACATACTCACTGTCGTTCGGTGGTACAACTGACTGGTAATTATCTTCGGTGTATGAAGGGATGCTATCTTCGGATTAAAGGAGAGACGATGATGACTTGTTATACTCCTAACCTAGCGGAGAGGGATTGGTATACTCCCGAGAACTTCAACGCTTCCTTCAATGATTATATTAACGGTCGGAATCATAAACCATGGAGTGTGGGTCTTCGTAAAATTCGTTTATTGAGTGAAGTGCGCGATTCCAAGCTTCGGTTGGTTCCTGGTACCGAAGGGTCTTCCCAAAAGAAGATCTTACCTTCTCGTGAACGTCTCAAGCTTGATCATGACTATGAGTGGCATGCTACTGTGATTGAAATTTTTGGTCCTTGGGCATATGGTTGGGTGCCCGGCCCTCATGGGTTGCGTCCTGTTGCTGGTAGCCACCTCGTAGTAGTCCACGGCCCGTTATGGCAATTTCTTCCCGTGGCAGTTAAATTTTGATGGTATGAACTTCGATTATGCTTTTAACGTTATTGACGCGGATGAAGAAGAAAGTTCTGACGTTCCACTTCCTCGGAAGGACGCTGTTAATGCCAAGGTATGTTCGTGTATGGTTGCCCCTTCTCTTGTTTGTTTGTTTTAAGCAAAGTAGGAATAAAATTTGATCTTAGTTTAACTGTCTGAGTTTCGATGATGATCTTCGTAATGGTATATTGTGCCTGCTAGGTAAAGAAGAAGAAGAATATAGGACCAGTTCAATCGTCTACTGCCGGGGCTGAGGAGTTAGATGTTCCCGAGGAAGTGACTAGTCCTGTGAACGATGAAGGAGTCGAGGAAGAGGGGGATATTTATGATGGTGAGGAGCGTACTGACACGTCTCCACAAAATCCCGATGATATTGTCAATGGTGCCGACGAAGGGGGACTAGTTCATAGTGAGGAACGTACTGGTACCCTTCCACAAAAACCCGATGATGGTGGGGTTAACAAATCTCCTGCTGGTGCCGTACAACCAACTGTTCCTGTGGGATCTACCCCTGAGTTCTCTTTTGGCAGGATTTACTCTGGTGGGGGTCTGTTGATTTGGCCGCTTCCTTGGGAATAACTTCGAGTTTTTCTTTGCTATCCCCCAACGATGAATGGGACGTTCTTGGGGAGGGCCAAGAAAAGGCAGCTGAAGAGAAGGAAGTTGATGGAGATGAAAGTTCTGAAGGGGAAGATGCTGATGCTCGTGCTACTTGAGAGGCTCAGGCCAAGGAGAACGCTGCTCATTCTGGTATTGTCGCTGGTGGTGAAGCTTCTGCTGGTGCAACTTCTGATAGTTTCGAGGATGTTGCGTTGCGCGATGAAGAGGATACTACTTGCGAGTAGTTGATGAAGAGGGGTTTGATGTTTGTAGCTAATCCTGCCCCTATAATTCCTGGTGAAAAGGATTCCGACGCCTTCACTCTTCAGAAGATGCAGCTGACTTCTTCAGATGAGGTTGCCGAGGCTTGGGAGAAGGATCTTGGTGCTGCTTCTCCTAGTCTTCTCATAAACCCTCCTACTTCCATTACTCAGATGACGGCCGTTGCGGATGGATATCAGTATGGCTATCCTCAACAACGCATGCTTGAGGTAAATGGTTGTAGATTTTAAGGTAGTGATGTGGACGATCCTTAATGCTTATGTGAGCGTGATTTTGATTTTTTTTTGTAGTTGGCGAGGAGTGAGCATTGCAACCATACTTTGTACCAGTATTTCAAGGCGAAGGCCTTTAAGTTGGAGGGCAAGCTTCGTCATAGAGAGCAACAGTTGGCTTCCGCGGAGGATCTGATCGCCACTAAGGATAAGGAAATCCTGGAGTTGAGGGAGCGTTTGAAGGGAAAAGAGCAACTTGGTACTAAGGAAGAGAGTCTTCGTGCTGAACTGGCCCTTGTGCGGTGTGAGTTGGAGCAGGCTCGTAAGGGTGCTTCTTCTTCGAAAGGTATGACGTTTTCTTATTTCCTTCTTCGTATCTATCTTGTCTTCCCTAGCGTTCTGTCTGAGTCACCCGACCCTATCTTCAGCGGCCGATCCTCGAGAGTTGGCATGGCTTCGAAATGAAAGGATTCTTCAAGCCACATGGATAAGGGAGTTAGTAGAGAAAATTAAGAAAGAAGCTGATAAGTGGAATGCTCGAGCGGAGGTTCATAACAAATTCATGGCTCATTATTGTCAGCAACGAGAGCTGGCCCTTAGCATGCAGGATCAGTACAAGGCCGATTTTCGTCAGCGGTTTAATGAAATTTTAGGGAAAACTCAGGGGGATCTGGATGAAGCTCGTGAAAGTATTTCCCGTTTATAGTCTAAAGTGGTGGACTTGTAAAGAGAGTTGATCCAAACTCGTTCGTCTAATGGGCCCGAAGCTCAGGATTATGTACAACAGTTTATACGGGAGAGGGACCACGCTAGGGCTGAGGCTCATTCCTTGAGTAAGGCTTTAGCTGCCTCTCGTGTGGATGTTGCTCGCTTAGTAGACTCTGAGAAGAACCTAGAAATTACTATGTACAGGCTCCAAAAAGGGATAGAAAAACTAAATGATGAGGTCAATCAACTTCGGCATTTAGACTCCTCGAAGCAGGTAGAGTTGGATGAGTGCCAGTTCTCTCTCACAAATCTTCGATTGGATTATAAGAAAATTTCCGATGAGTATGATTTTCTTAACGATGTACGGGATGTCGTAGTAAATGAATATGAAATAGCTTCGGCTAATGTCAAAGGTATATGCTTGTTGAGTCATCAGTATGCTTTTTAGTCCCACCTGCTAACTTTAATTTTTATTTCTTTGTCCAGAGCTCGAGGGACAACTTCAACTTGAAAATGAAAAACTTGAAGCGGCTCAATCTCAGTTAGTGTACCAGCAAGGCCAAACCAAGTATTACGAACGATTGACTGGATCTCAAGATGAAGCTGCTAAGGAAGTTGCCAAGGAGGTAGAGCAACTGAAGTCTTCGTTGTCTACAGCTGAGCTCAAGGCTACGGTCATTGCTCATACTTCCCACTGTCAGCTTGCCGAGGAGATCAACAAGACGTTGACTAGGATTGAGCAGGGCCTTTTGAAAGAGCATGGTATTACTAAGAAGTATACTCGTCGTCATGTTCCCGCGCCTATGACATACTCTTCGGAACGATCTTCGGGAGGGAGCGTTCCTTCGTCTCAGCCGAAGAAATCTACCGATCACGCCGTCCCTTCTGCAGAGTAGTGGGAAGTCTTGAATGTTAAAGAAGTTTTGATCGCTGTTGATTACTTTTCCTCGGGCTGTTATTTCTTGATAGTTTATTATTTTTCTTGCTCAACTCCCAGAACTTGTAATCAGCTTTTATGGAATGGATCATCGTTTTGTTTATGTATGTATTGATGTGGACTCCCTGTATGAAAATTTTAATTAGTACTGTTATACCGTAAGTTACTATGTATAATGGAAAGTGTTTGTTTGCAGTAACGAGGGTGTGCACCTTCGTTACTGGCTTTGGACCTGTCACCCCGCCAGCTAACCCTTGGCCAGAGGATTACTGAGCGGTGGGGGTTGGTATAGCGTCCTTAGCTATGTGGTGTATTATTGAGATATTTACATACACCCATGCCGCTAAACTACTATTGTATTGAATGGTTGGGTATCTCTTTCTACTGGAATCCTTCCCCATGGTCTTACACTTATAGACGCTGATAGGAGAGTCCTGAGAGATTGTATGTGATAACTTCCTCCAATAGCTTTTGCAAAATGTCAAGTTAATTGATAGGATTGAGGCCTGCAGATCCTCGTCTAGAGATAGAAACATGTCGAGCGGGTACGCTGTCTTCTTCTTCTGGTGTTCTTCGCGCAGATGCAGAGCTGCGTTGCTTTTATGGATAGTATTGCTTGAGCCATTTAGCATTCCACAGGTGTCTGAGGACTTCTCCTTTTAGATTGCGCAAATAGTAGGACCCATTTCCAGCAATGTCGTGTATTACAAATGGTCCTCCCCATGTTGGCGCTAGTTTGCCCCATTTTTTCTCCCGCTGGTATTGGGGAATGGTTCTTAGCACATACTGTCCTTATACAAAATTTCTAATCTTAACCTTTTTATTGTATTCCCTTGCTAATCATCGTTGGTAGTGCAGCGATGCTTCCCTCCGTTCTTCTAGGTCGTCTAGTCTTTCAAACATCATATCTGTCATAAGGTTCTTCTCCCATGCTTAGGTCTTTGTGGTAGGCATGATGATTTCTATAGGGATAACAGCTTCAGCTCCATAAGTAAGGAGGAAGGGTGATTCTCCAGTGGCAGATCTTCGTGTTGTTTTGTATGCCCACAACACATTGTGTAGTTGTTCACACCATCATCCTTTGTGTTCGTCTAGTTGTTTTATTGAGGATGAGGGCAAGGGTTTTATTTGTGGTTTCGGCCTAGCCGTTTCTCTGGGGATAGATGGGTGTCAACTTGTTCTTCCCGATTTTGAAAGTATCAAAGAGCATATCTATGTTTTTTCCCTGTAATTGCTTGCCATTGTCGGAGACGATTTCTGTCGGAATGCCGAACCTGCAAATGATATTTTGGAAAATGAATGTGAATACATCCACGTCACTAATTCTGGATAAAGCTTTGGCTTCTACCCATTTGTTGAAGTAGTCTGTGGCTACTATCAAGAATCTTCTTTTCCCTGACCCTTCGATCAAAGGTCCAACTATGTCTATTCCCCATTTTGCGAAAGGTCATGAACTATCTATGGAATTTAGATTTCTTGCTGGGGCATGTATCTTTTTAGTGAACTGCTGACATTCTTCACATCTACATGACATCCTAGCTGCATCTTGTATCATTGTGGGCTAGTAGTACCCTTGCATCTTTGCTTTGTCGGCTAGCGATCTCATGCCGTTGTGATTCCCTGCGTCGCCGTAATGGATATCGTTCATGATTCGATGACCCTCTTTTCTGGATAAGCACCATAACAGTGGCCCAAGGAAGGATTTCTTGTACAAGATCCCGTCCCGGAGATCATATCTTCCCGCTTTCGAAAGTATCTTTCTGGCTTGTTTATGATATGTGGGCAAGGTTCCTTCTTCGAGGAATGCATGAATTTCAACTCTCCAATCCTCTTCATTGCTGAAGTCTTCATCTTGATTCGCTCTTGATAGGATGTCTTCCTCATCGAAATCGTTATGGATATCTTCGCGTACATTATCTTCGATATCTTCTCCCACATCTTCTTCACAATTGGTAGTGAAGGCTTGTTGTGATGCAATTGAAGGCTCGTATACCCTTGTAATCTTGATAGCTTTGATGCTCTCGTCCCTCAACATTGAAAATATGTATGCTAAGGCATCTGCATGCCTGAGATCTTTTCTGCATAGGTGTCTGAATTTGATGTTCGGTATTTGTGACGTCAGTGTTTAAACCAAGGCCATGTATGCTGAAAGGGTATCGTCGTAAACGTTGTACTCCAACCCTATTTTTCGTATGACTAGCTGTGAATCACTTGTAAATCTTACATCGGTTATTCCCATTTCTATTATCAAACGAAGGGCATGCACGATAGCCTCGTATTCGACGATGTTGTTGGTGTGCTCTTTGAATTCCAGTCTTAGTGCATGCACGATCCTCTCTCCGGTTGGGGTGATGATTACGATGCATATTCCCGCACCTTCCTTGTTTTTGGAACCGTCAACGAAAACTTCCCATCGTCTTTGATTGGAGGGATCGAGGACATCGACTGGATCCTTGTTTTCTTCGTCTACTTCCGGTATGCCCCTTACCTCTTCGTCGTAGTCCAGGTGTAGATCTGCTAGGAAATCCGCCAAAACTTGTGATTTCTGGGAGTGTTAGACTTCGTGAATAATGTTGAATTGATCGATATGGGTATTTCATTTCGCTATCCTTCCTACTTTTCCAGCGCTTTTGAGAACTGCCTCCAACGATGCTTTGCAAGGGAAACGAATGTAGTGATTCAGGAGGTAGGTCCTTAACTTTTGAGTAGCCCATACTAGCGCTAAGATGAGTTGCTCGATCTTCGTATAGTTTATTTCTGCCGCGTTGAGGGTTTTGCTTACATAATAGATGGGATGCTCTATCTTCGTATTTGTTTTAACCAATACTGCGCTGACTGCATCTTCTGTCGCTGCTATATACAAGGCTAATACTTCGTCGGGATCTGGCTTCTGTAAGATAGGAATTGTGGCCAAGTATTCTTTGATCTTCTGAAAAGCTTCCTCATATTCTGGGGTCCATTCGAATTTTCTTCCCCTTTTGAGAATGCTGAAAAAGTGTTTGCATTTGTCCGATGATCTGGCGATGAATCTCCCCAATGCCGCTAAGGATCCGTTGAGATTTTGAACTTCTTTTAGGTTCCTTGGGGATGGCATTTCAACAATAGATTGAATCTTCGCAGGATCAACTTCGATGCCCTCTTTGTTACTAGATATCCAAGGAATTTCCCTGAGGTGACACCGAACGTACATTTCTCCGGATTTACTTTCATATGGTGCTTTCTCATGGATTCGAAGATATCCCTTAGGTCTTTGTGGTGATCCTTGCGAAGTTTTCTTTTCACGAGCATGCCATCGACATAGACTTCTAAGGTATTACAAATCCATGGCTTGAAAATAGCGTCCACCATTCTCTGTATGTTCCCCCTGCATTTCGAAGTCCAAAGGGCATCCTTGTGTAACAATATAGGCCGTGAGGGGTGTAAAATGTCGTGTGTTGTTGATCCTCTTCTGCCAACGCTACTTGGTTATACCAGGAGTACCCATCTATGAATGATAATTCTTCGTATCCTTCAACTGCTTCCACCAGTTGATCAATACTTGGGAGTGGGTAACTGTCCTTCGGACAATCCTTGTTGAGGTTGGTGAAGTCAATGCATATCCTTACCCCTCCGTTATTTTTCGGTACGACGACCATGTTTGAGATCCACGTGGGATATTTAACTTCCTTGATGAATCCTGCTTCTAGTAACTTGCGGAGCTCCTTTTCTATCACCTTGTGATATTCTGGTGCTACCTTGCGCACCTTCTGTCTAAAAGGTGGCGTGCCTAGTTTTATGCGGAGTTCATGTTGGATTATCTTCGGTTCGATCCCAGGCATGTCTCCCAGCTGCCATGCAAAAATATCTGCGTATTCCTTGAGTAGCGCGATTAGGGACACCTCTCTTTCTTTGTCCATTATGGTTCCTATCTTGATCATCTTCGGCTTCTCTTTGGTCCCTATATTGATTTCCTTGACAGGTTCCACAGGCGTGAACATGGGCTTCGGTTCCCCTAAGAGGGGAACTTTTTTTAATTGCTATTTGGTTGATTCTTCAGTTTCCTTTGTTGTTGAAGTGCTAGCTTTCGTATTTAGGACGTTTCCCTCCTTCGTCAAGCTTTTTACGGAAATTTCTTCAAGATAAAGGTCAATTGCCTTTTCTTTCGCAGCTTCTTTGTTTTGGTACCTTCTAGATTTTCCCTGCTCGTCTTGTTCGTTGTTGAGCCGATTTTGTAGAGCTTGACATTCCCGTGCGCTGACCCGATCTTCCTTTATTTCCATTACCCCTTCGGGTGTTGGGAATCTGAGGTATTGGTGGTAAGTCTCCGCCAATCCTTTGAGCTTGTGTACCCATTTTCGACTAATAATGGCGTTGTAAGGGGAGGGAGCATCTACTACGCTGAACCGTGTTTCCACTTTCATGGGTCCTGCATTTACTTGCAAAACGATGTATCCTAAAGGCTTCGTTGGTGCCCTGTTAAACCCATATATGGTGTAGTATAAAGACATCAACTGCTCTTCATTAAGCTTCATTCGTTTGAATGTGTCATAGAATAGTACATTAACCGAGCTTCCCCCGTCGATGAGAATCTTCTTGAGATTACATCCCGCCACCGGAAATGTGAGGACCAAAGGATCTTCGTGGTCTTCCATGTCCTCCTCAACGTCATCAGCGTCAAACGTTATGGGTGCGTCCATCCAATGCTCGTGACCTTATACCTATACCCCATCGATTTTGTACAGCTCGCAGTAGTCTTCAAATTGCTTTCTCAACCTCTTCCCTACTTGCGTTGTTAATGAAGGCCCTATGATTTCGGAGCACGAGATAGTGTTAATGGTTTGATTCCCTTCAGGCAATTGGACTTGCTTGCTTCGTTTGGATCTATCTTCGGTACTTTATTTTTGTACGTACTGCTTGAGTTCCCTAGCATCGATCAACTTTTGAATCATTATCTTGAGGTTTTTGCACTTTTCGGTCTGGTGACCATTGAAGCAATGGTATTCTCAGTAATCCTTTGATTTCTCGGTCTTCGGGGGTTGCTTTCCCTTAGACCATGGCCATTCCAAATTTTCCCGTCCTTTGATTTCTCTTAAGATTCGAGCATAGCTAGTGTTGAGTTTCGTATAGACCTGGTCTTCGAATTTTCGATCTTCCTTTCGACGATCATCTGTTTGTCTGTTTCTATCCTCGGGTAGACACTCCGCTGAACTATTTCTTTTGGATCCGCTGGCTTGTTCTGCTGAGTTAGTTCGGTGAGATCTTTGAGTTTGAGCTCGAGGATTCTTGCGTTGGATTTATTCTAAACGAACATGCTTGTCGATGATGATTCGTAGGTCTCCTTCCGTCGTCGGTACACTTCCATGGATATCTACAAACAATGGGCTCATCCTTTTCAGTCCCCAATTGTAACAATTGATACTTACCACTGGATCTATATTTCCTATGGCTTGGAAAATCTTATGCCATCTGTCAGTATATTCCCTGGTAGTCTCCTTGTAACCTATTGCTAGTGAGAAGAGCTTGTCCATTACGGCGTTGACAGCTTTGTTGTACATGTATGTTCTTAAGAATTTCTCCGCGAGTTGGTCATAAGAATCAATGGAATTAGGGGGTAGGTTGTCGAACCAAGATAAGGATGACCCTTTTAAACTCGACAGAAAGTACCTACAAAGGACAACATCGTTTTGATCCCATCAGGCTAGTATGCGGTTATAGTATCGGAGATGTGCTGCAGGGTCGCTGGATCCGTCGTAACATTCAAATGTAGGGACATGGAATTTTTGTGGGATGAGAGATTTGGCCAGGTGGCGAGTCATAGGAGTTGTGTTAGCTTCTCACATGACTTCTTCTAGTCTGTTTCCTCCTTATTTTGCTTTCAATTGCTTGATCTCAGCCATCATTTCAGCACGAAGCTCCTCCATTGCACGATGATGTCCCTCGTTCTCAGCCGATTTTCTTCCCCTTCGTTTGTCACTGTAGTAATAGTCTGAATCTTCGGTGACGTAATCCGGATCTGATGCTTTACTTCCTCTAGCTGCGTTGGCTAGAATGATTCTTCGGTCTCGGTTGGGCTCTTGTGCCTTTGAATTTGCTTCATCGGGTTGACGAGTGGTTCTCATGCTGTGGGCAATCCTGTCCTTTAACTCTTGATTTTCTTGAGATAATAGCGCCACAGCGTCTGCGTATACTTGTTGGTTTTTTTTTAATTCTTCGAGTTCTGCCATCAGCCGGTGGGATTGGTTTGATCCTTGGTTGGGAGTCCGAGCTTGCGCTTGCCCTCCTAAGGCCATGGTTACCCCCTCGTCTATTGTGTGGATCAGGGGTGGGAGGGGATCGGCTTCAATTACTGGTGGCTCCAAGTTTGGCATTGTCGGTTGAACTTCTATCTGTAGAGGTTGAGTGGCTTGTACAGCTTGATTTTGGTCGTTCGTTGGTGGCATTCCGAAGGCTGGTGGATGCGTCATTGATTCCGCTACCCTTTCTCTTTGTTCGTGAATTTGGTTGACTACTAGTGTTTTGGTCGCCGCTGCTGCTTTGAGAGTCGCTGCTTCTATGGTGTTGGTATCCATGGGAGAGGTGATTTCCGTTGCATCCTGCTTTTGGTTAGCTGTTTTCGCTTTATCTCATTTTTGCTTACTTCGGGTCATAACCGGAGTGGTCCTTGGTGTCTCTTTTGATGAGGCTTTGGTTTTTCCTGCGTCTTGGTGTCTTTCCCATTGCTAGTTCTCCTTTTTATGCACAAATAAATTACCATCGAAGAAATGATATCCGAGTGGGTTAGGTTAGAGCTAGTCTTGGTTAGATAACGAAGATGTATGTTCTGATAATGAGAATCCTCCAAAAACGAAAAGAGAAATAAGTTTTGGAAATATAGTTTTATGCAAGAGATATGCACGTAGCGCGGATTCATAGGGAGCAGAAATGGATTTCCACTGGTTTGATTTTCGAAGATAATTTTTGAAAAATCCTCTGAAAGCATAGATCCATAGCAAATAACCGTGGATCTGACTATTAAACTGATTTTTTTGAAGATAAAAATTTGAAAAATCCTCTGAAAGCATAGATCCATAGCAAATAACCGTGGATCCGATTATTAAACTGATTTTTTGAAGATAAAAAATTGAAAAATCCTCTGAAATCATAGATCGCAAATAACCGTGGATCTGATTATTAAACTGATTTTTTGAAGTGTTGGTGGTGGATTTTCATGTAAGGCTAAAATTATAAAAAAGCCAAATTTATGCGCTAACATCCTGCAAAGGATAAGGCCATTGATAAAGTGGAGGATACTCCTTCACTATAAACTTGTAGCATTTCCGATTAAATTCATGACTAGCCTTGTATTTCTTGTACTACTTCACACTGTGTGGCATGACGACTGAGTGTTGCTCTCAGCATAGCACCATGAATCTCCAAGCACTAATACAGAGGCATGTACGAAATACCCGTACATGCTACACCTCTCGGTGTGTTATACTATCCTGATTGAGCATCTGGACTGACCGTAACAGTCTCAGAAACAATCATGATCATCCAACTTCACCAGCATGATTGGATGACTTAGATTGAATCCAAAACCCTCAAGCAGGTATTGGATTATTCATCTCCGACCCAACGCGGGCCCCGCATGGTCGGCCTCCCCGAAAGGGTGGCATATCTTGCCAAACCGTCCAGCCAAAGCAGTATGGACGCGAAACCCTATATTAGGGTTTGCGGCATATTACATGTGTCGCAAAACAGTCTCAACCATCCATCTTCGCAGGTATAAATGGAGGGAGTAGATGTGGATTCAGGGGGTCCAGAGCATGTCAACATGATCGTCATGTACCCGCCTACACACATGATCAATCGGTCAAGACCAACTATGGTTGGTCATCCCAATTCGTGCGCCCAAACAAGGTGTGACGCACGACCAGCAAAAAACCCTAATTAGGGTTTGAATTGATCACGAGCGTCCGTTTTCTCCTGATCGAATGAAGAGTGCAGGAATAGACTAAGCAGGTCCAGTGAGTACCGACATGACCACTGTGGGCGCACCTATCTCCATGCCCGATCGGCCAAGGCATACCATGCCTGGTCGCCTCGAATCGCACGCCCAAAGTAGCGTGGTCACACCTCCCAATCGCGAACTGATCTCGACCACTCAACTTTACCAGACAAATTGAGTGGCTTAGATCACGTTTCCATGGGACAGTCAGGTATGGGCATGCACACCAGCACGCCACCTACACGCCGGAGCAAACGACCAAGACTGACCAAGCTTGGTCGTCCCGAAACGCGCGCCCGAAGTTGGCATCACGCGCGTCTTTTGCGGCACCAAACTTCTGTCGCAAATTGATCTCAACCACTCAATTTTACCGGAAAAATTGAGTGGCCTAGATCGCACTTTCACGAGACAGTGACGTGTGAGCATGTACACCGGTATGCCGTCTACACGCATACCCAATCGGCTATACCAAAATCGTGTCCCAAGCTTGGATTCGACCAAGCCAAAGAGTGATACTTGCGCACCTCTTTCCAAAACCCTAATTCCAGTAACGGTCGCAGATGAGTGTCTCAGAGATCATCTCGTCCGTCCAACTTCACCGGCTTGGTTATACAACCCTGGTCAGGAGTTAATTGGTCAGTAAGGCGTCATGGTGATCATCACCCGTCACTCTACCACACCATGTGGTGGGCCAAGGGAGGACTTGCTTGCGCAGCCTCCAAACCATCACATGAAGTAGGCTGGACATGAAGCCATTTTGAGACGCTCAAACATCGATGCTTCATACATGCTGAATATATTCAATGCAATACCTGCATAGAATATACACGATATGTTACAAGTATCGACTTCCTGAATAACTTTGTTATTTAATCCAGCATTACATGCTACTTTATGTGGGTCCCACGATCCACACACGAGACATCAATCATGTCAAAAACTGGGGGATACATACTGGGGTATTGGTCTGGCGGTCTACAGCGTGCAACGCGCCATCACAAGAACGTGTCAGGAAGTCATAGACGGTTAGTGATGATGGGAGGAGTGGTCTTACACCTGATCGTGTGACAGTTACCAGCATGACTCCACTACTCCATCATTCCATTTCTCCACTTCCTACGAGAAACATGATTTGTGCTTTATGACTTGTATAAATAGGTTCTCCTCCCTATTTTTCAACAGAACAAGACAAGACAACAGAGGCAAGTGTTGATACAACCTTATTCAAACACCGGAACTGATAGCTTACATCCTGCAAGCCAGTTCAACTTTCTGATACAAGTCATACATAGCCAACACCTTCACAATCTCAACACCTTCTTCGCTTCCCTCCCTAAGATCAATCCCATCTCCTTCACTTTGTGACCGAAACAAGTCTGGAACGACCATTTCTTGGTTTATGACGGATTTGCACAGATTGATTTCTCGAATCTACAAGCACTCCCGTGCAGTGCATTGTTTAAGGTTTAAACTCATTTCTCATCCACACACCCCAAATTAGCAAAACCGGCAGAAATAGTTTTCACCCATAAACATGAAGATAAAAATTTGAAAATCCGCTGAAAGCATAGATCCATTAACTTGAAAGTTCCAAGCGTAGGGAGTGCGTGAAACATGCTCAGGGTAAAATTACAGGATAAGATAAATCTTTTACCGGGACAAAAGTCCTTGTTTCTAGCGCCAGATTGTGAACACGTAAATTACGAAGGCACCTACGTGTTACAAACAATGTTCGCATATGGCCTATAAACTATATACGATATGTAAGGAATTAGATGGGTATAATGGCTCATTGACTCAGAGCCTTCGGGCTCGTCCTCGTCTAACCACGCAGTTATAACTTATAATGTTCATCCATCAATGTAAAAAGAGATCGAAGTATAACTATGGCTACGAAATATGAAGTACTGAATGTAAATAAGACAAGGATTTACGTGGTTCAGCCGTAAGGCCTACATCCACGGGGTTGGTGTTTCACTATGTATTCAATGGTTACAAAGATAGTCAAATGACTTTGGAGTGACCATTCTCTTTAAGAGGGGAATGGAACAACTTACTCTAGTTGTTTCTCTCTCCTATATTCTCTTCCAATTCTAACTGACTCGCCTTTTCTCTCTTAGTGGAGAAGGGTATTTATAGAGTGATTATACGGGGTCCACTTCTGAAATCCGTTGAACCTTATCGTCTTGTTCTTTGTGCCAATTCCGCTGACGTCTTCGTTCTTCTACGATTCCCCCAGCGGTATGTATTAGACGACGAAGGTCATCTTCGCTTCCTCCATAGGTTGGTTGAAACGTATACTATCCCTAAGTGTTTAATGCGGGTGGTTTGGCCGTCTGCATGTGTCATACAAGTGTCCACTGCCCTAGTCATGTCCGTGTCAGTTGGATTAACCTTGGTCGTCGATCTGGGATCTTTCTTGAGATGGGGTAAAGTGGATCCTTGGACACTCTTCAGTGTTTCGCGGTAATCCTTCACCTTGGTACTCCTTAGTTATCGGCCGTCAGATCTACTGGATGATGAACTTATCTTGATGAATATCTTTCTTTGTTGTCCATGTGTGGCATCATATCTTGATGCCCCGGGTTGCATGACTTCCACGTGTATCTCTTTGACCATGTGTCGAGTGAGGATATATGTGTATACACACCTGATTACATGTGTTGTACTATATTTTATGTTGTTTCAGCTTCATACGATGGATTTTAATTTTCTTATATACAAACGTTTACGGGGGATCAATTTTGAAATTTGACTTCGGGGCAACAAATTCTCAAGGCCGGCCCTGAATTACAAGTTCCATAGTTACTTACTCTTCTTCTAATAACATAGAAGTGTCTAAACCAAAACCCACACATACAATTGTAGCCATTGTAGAAATGCTTCAAAAATAAATAAGGAATTCAATGTCCAAGATGAAACCCGAAATTTAGCTAATCGTCGAAGTCAAATGATCGAGATGGTTAAGACAACAAGGCCTGTGCGATAGAAGATGATAGCAACGTGTGTGATAGAAGATGATAGCAACTCAATGCTCGATTGTGGAGAAGCACTCTACCAAATGACGACCACCATGCATGTTGTGTCCTTTCTACTTGGCAGGAACAAATGATACCTTCTTAATTTATGTAAGTTGACATAATAATAAGATTTCTAAACTTTTCTCTAATTTCCAAAAAGAGTAATGATACACACACCTTCGATGTGTACCACGATCTGCACATCAAAGAGATCCAAGGGCTTTTAGGGGAGCTCTGAGGGAGATTTGCAGGGGTGGGGCCAAAGGTGGGGCCCACAAATTTTTTTTTCTCTTACACAAAAATTCACGGTACAAATCACGGTTCATATCCGCGGGATATCTAACATTTCTGTTCCAAAAATGCGAACGTGGATTCAACTACTACACCTACATGATCGGTGCTAATATATTGCAATTTGCATGCTTTTACACCATCTTCCTTAGAGAGAGATACACGTTAAAATATGTCAACTACTTTTAGAGTGGAGAACAGTACTCTCGTTAATGTTTAACCACAAATCCATCAGGGTATCTGGAGTAATGAGTAATATGGTCCCGGCCAGCCAAATATTTTGCTTTGCTCAAAGTGTCCATTTTATTGAATTGTCATTTTGGTTGTTAGAAGTTAGAACTAGCTAGCTAGGGCATCAAAACAAGTAAAACTTCGGCCGTCCACCTTTAAATACCTAGCATTTTCAGGGGCGACCATGAAAGAATTAGCGGCGATTTTTTTATTCCCAACTTATACACTACGTTAAGGGATGTCTAAAAACGCGGAGAATACGTTAATGCCCTTACATAATCGGAAGCTAAAACGTTCCTGATTGTATATACCTAATCGGTAGGTTATTAACTAAATTACAATACCGATTAAGTTTGTTTATGTGCCACACTCGTATCTGCTTCTATAACAATCGGGAGAAAGATCCTGAAAAAACTACCGACTGTTAAAGTATAGAAATTAGAAATCTTTAGATTTTCGCAATGGTGAAATTCGGGGCTCTTATATAATTGGACGAATTAAAACCTGTCTAAGCTAACGATTTAGGGCTTCCTATAATCGGAAAGCTACGAGTAACACTACCTTCCGATTATGGTAGATTTCAAATTCACTAAATGAAGGATTTTAGAAGAAAACTTATTTTGGGGCAACCTATAATCGGAAGTTTATGTAATCCATACACCTTCCGATTATTACTACATCCAAAACACGAACCAAATGGTTATGGTCGGTTCTGCACCCTCGAAACCTATGGAATTTGGCAGTGGTTCGATTTGGAGCTTCCTACAATCGGTAGGTATATAAGTAACAAACCCTAACGATTTCGGGCTACTCAACAATCGGGAGCTTATGATGTGGTAATTCCTACCGATTATTAACCGTTTGACAGATAAAACCAAAGTCAACCTGGATTCATTTCATTTCATTTCAACTTAAACTCCTCTTCTCCTCTTTCCTTCCGATTGCAGAAAGGAAAACTCTCCCCCTCTCCTCGCTATACATCGTTAATCTTCGAATCGAATCATCATCGATTATTTTCTATAAAGATGAAAGAAAAAACTTGGTTTCCTGGAACCAAACAACACCATAATCGGAAAGAAACTTGACTCATAATATTACCGAATATTTTAATCGGGTGCTTGTTTAACAAAATAAACCACCGATTAAGTATAATCGGAAATTTTTTATATTAATATCCTTACGATTACATCCATTACATAAAGTTCAAACAACCTTAACCTTACAATCTCGTCAAAAGCACCTAATCTATACTCCTAATTGACCATAGAGTATTAAAAAAGATCATAACTTCCAGTGACCATAGAAATTTTCCCTCTTTATTTTGTAGCATCCTTCATGTTCAAATCGTTTCCCGTAGAGGTCGACATACCAGCGATCCGCAAGATTTTTCTGAAATTACGAATGAGTAACAACTTAGTACTAACTTTTGTTAATATGAGTCGGAGTTACAGAGATACTTACTCTTTTTTCATACGTCCACCATGGAAAAGCGTCCCTAGCAAATCGTTCCTCATCTTCAAGTTTGTCAATCTCCTCATCGAGCGTCTTCTTTCTCATCTTAATGTCATTGGATGATCTTCGAATTCGATTACCATCTAACTCCTCAAATACCATTAAAATCCGACCCCATAACTGCTCTTCGGATTCCGATTTGTGGAGCTTGTGAACACGATCATGAGCAGTTACCATAGCCCACGCTCTATAAATAACACAATCTTCTTCTTCGGCAAAAGCAATATCCATGTTTTTTGTTATGAAGATTAGAACTGAAGAGAGGAAATAGTTTGGTGCAATTTGGGTGATAGATATGAGTTTCTTTATATAGGTTTAGGGTCCAACGACTATTTTTCTTTTTCCCAAAAACTCCAACGGCTATTTATGAAATTTGGTTCAAACTGCAACGACTAATTTGACGAAGGTTGAATGTGGAGAAACCAATAATCGGTAGGTGTTCTAGTTAAAATATCTACCGATTATGGTAGCTTTCAAAATTTGAATTTGGGGCAACCTAAAATCGGTAGGTATTTTAGTTAAAATATATATCGATTATGGTAGCTTTCAAAATTTGAATTTGGGGCAACCTATAATCGGTAGGGTATGTAACCTTTTTGGCTCCCAATTATGGCTACATCCAATTCACGAGCCACATGGTTATGCCTGGTTCTGTACCCTCTAAACCTATGGATTTTGGCAAAGGTTGGATTTGGGTCTTCCTATAATCGGACGGTAGGAAGTTATATATCCTACCGATTAGGCTAGATTTCAAAATTCATTACATGAAGGATTTTTGAAAAAACTCATTTTGGGGCAGCCAATAATCGGACGGTTATGGAACATACTAACCTTCCGATTATGGCTACATCCACGGCTCAAACCAAGTGGTTGTGGCTGGCTGTGCACCCCTCAGAACCTATGGAATTTGGCCAAGGTTGAATATGGGGCTCCTTATAATCGGTAGTCTTACAAGTTGGATAAGCTACCGATTATACAAGGGATTATTAGCCGAAGTATCTACACAATAATAGGTAGGTATAGTTTCAATTCAACCTACCGATTCACCTCTAACCTACCGATTGTGTTTTAACCTCCCGATTGTATAAGGGCATATTGGCCATTTAGAAAAATCGAAGATAAGGGGTAGCTTAGATTTACGTTTGGGTGACCTTTTTTGTCTTTTAGTGTCGCCCCTAAAAATGCTAGGTTTAAATATCCAGTAGTCATCAATACTGACTCGCACGAGTCTATCAGCTTTCTCCATACGGTATGGTATGGGGCTGATATAATGCTAGCCGGCTCTCATTGTTTAGAGTATGTATTGTTTAGTTCTTGAATGGTTGAATTTCGAGTCACACTCAGATTACCGAAGAGATCAAATATTTCCCACCTAAATGAAGATTCTGTTTTTTTTATGGAAAAAGTATTAATCAAGCAATAAAATACATCAGATTTACAATATCTTTCTTTTCAAAAATATTGGGCATCACACTAGATTGAGATATTGTTAGCTGAATTTGGTAGATATATGCTGGAGATTTTTTGCACGAGCTTCTTTTGCTATGTGATCTGCCGCTGAGTTAAATCTTCTGTTGATATATTGCACCTTAGCTTGAGGGAGTTTTTGCAAAATATTCTGAGTTTTCATTATTGTGTTATCCGCGCTCCAATTTGTGATGTTGTCCAATATGTGATATTGTTTTTATTCTGTTTGGACTTTTAATATTATCTCCATACAACAAAACACCAATATAAAGACCGAAAATGATAACAATTAACAATGGCGACTTATATTATATGATAAGAACCGATAGATACGAGTATGTTATACGTCCAATCCAAAGTGGTTTAATTATACTTTGAAAATGATTTTGTTAGAAAGCTTTTCTGTACGCTACTGTTTCACTTAAACTTGTTTACGTGAATGTCATATTTGTAGGCTACTGTACACCTACTCGACTTTGTTTACGTGAAACAACTTTTATTTATCGTCAACTTCATGACTAGAAACTTGCACATCACCATCAAATGCATGCCAAATTACAAATGCATCAAGATATTTCAAAACCTATGCTTGAACGTGTGAAAACGAGAAGTTACTGGTTATTAGAATATAATTCAGTCGTGTTGAGCTCCCTAGCAGCCAGTTTTACTGGCTTGTGGGTAAACCATTCTCAATCTCCAACCGTGATTCATGTATACATTAATAGTACTGCGGCTTCAAGATGAAACATGACTTTGGATCAAGTGGTAAAACCTAACGTGATAGTCTGATATAAATAAAAAAGAAAAAAAAATAGAAGAATTCGATATGAAAGTTATAAAATTTTGGGGAAAAAAACTCAGTGAAAGTTTCGGCCACTCATTTCTCATTGTTTTTTAGATAAGTGTACAACGATCACAGTCATGCAGCCAAAACCCTATACATAAACACATAACATTTTTTGTGTATACGGTTTCAGAATTTTTTACACCCATTATTGAAAATACTCTATTAGGTTTTTACCAAAAAAATTTATGCAAATAGAGTTGTATAACTGACCAATTAGATAAGTAAAGAAATTATGGTCGTATGTATTTTCTTTCTCACCTCACTAAAATGAAGAAATCTAGATTTGACATCGAAATCGAGAGCTTAGTGTATCTTCAATCTTCCTATAATATTTTTTATTTTTACAGTCACCTAAAACTTATTGAAATGTTGATATTAACGGTGTCAAGCCATTATATGCTCTAAATTCAAATCACACTAAGAACCAAGAACCAAAACCCATTTTCCAGTAGCAAGTACCGTGTTTGGATAGGAAACAATGTTAGTCCCCAAATATAGGTCATGGTTTTTACGCCGTCCTGACCGAGCCTTGCACAATCCATAGGCAACTAAATTCTAATCATTCATCATCTGAAAATTTAATTTAACTCTTACTGGTTTAAAATTTAAAAATTATACATGGTCTTGTTGAATTTTAATTCCGTCAGAGATGATTTTATTAAACTTTATACTCATGATGAAATTTTCGTTTAAATTTCAGCAATACATATCTTCCCGAAACATGCACGCAATAAATATAATAAAATACTGTTCAAGGTGCTCTTATCAAGAGGATGTTTGGATGCACACCTAGAAATCGCTTTTTAAATTATGGAAGCAAAAAAAATCAGAAATTAGTTTTTTTTTTGCTAAGAAAAGATTGCATTAAAAAAAAATCAAGAATTACAAAAGTTGTGATAAGAAATCAGGGATGGTTTCCCACCAATCATTACAAATATTGAAACGCCTGCAATGCTTAGCAGCTTTATCTGCCATAGAATTGAAGTTTCTCCTAAGGTGACTAGTTCTAATAAAAGAAAAGTAGTTCAATAACAGATTACAGTCATCCATGATTGTGAAGCTAAACCAACAGAGACTACTGTTTTTATTCTTCAAGTAATCAATTACTTTTTTTGCATCACTGTAAACACTGATAGAAGACAGGTTCTTGCTATGTGCTCATTTGATAGCTTCCAGCACCGCTAGACATTCTGCCTCCTCTGGATTCCTTGCTAAGCCTTTGATTGTTTTGCATCCCTTAAAGGTACCTGTAGCGGTAGTCATGTAGATACCAATTCCAGTGTTATTAGTATCTTTATCGAAATACGCATCGCAGTATATTAAAATGCAATCATCAGGGAGATTCCCATAAGATTCAGTATTAGAATCAGAAACAGAATGATTATTCAAGTCACTACTGTTGTTATTAACTCTTTGGTTAAGCTCAGAGTTTAACAGATCAATGGTGTCATTAAAAAGTCTTATGGCCAGTCTTGCGGTGGCAAATGGCTGTGTAATTTTCTGCTGAAAGAAACGGTAGCATCTATCTCTCCAGATGCTCAAAGCAGTAGTAAGGATTTCTATCTGAGTCTTGTCAGATCTACCTTTCTCCAACCATTTCCTTATCCAACCCTTAATCGGAGGATTTCTACGTGTATCATGTAAAGTAATATGTCCATTTGGAGTAGCAGACCAAACGGATTTTTCAAAATGGCAGTGTAACAATAAATGTTCAGTGCTTTCAATATTACCAGTATTACACATAATGCAAAGAGATTAGTTTGGGTAACACAATTTCAGAATAACTTTTACAGATAGAAAAGTTGATTTTTTATGAAACAAAATGTTTTTGTTTCTGACTTTTGTTATCGCCTTCTGATCTCCTTCTCCTGGTATTTAATGGAATCGGTCAATCAGACCCTTTTTTTTATAATCAAACGGTTATGATATTATCCATTGCAGCAAGTAGAAACTAAACTGGAGGCTGAACCATTACAAGGGATAACACAAGACAATAAAAGTAATTTAATATAACAATAAGGAAAGGGCAATAAAGGTAAAAGTAGATAAGTTTCAAGACAAGAGTTGTTGCATCCAGGTATAGAAGTATACATCCTCACTTGATCCAGATCTTCAGAAGAAATCTTCGAATCCGCTAACTTTTCATTAGCTTCACTAGGACCGTGATTATAGTAAACCAATACTGGAGCCCCTTTCAAGATGAGGGTATGTTGACGTTTAATTCTCATAAATGAGCCACGCATGACATACAAAGGTGCATCACTCCTCCAAGGAGCAGGATGACTGACAAAGGTGAACCAAAACCAGTTTCCTCCAAACAAAAGAGTGCCAAAAGACTGGTTGGAAAAAAAGAACATAGTGAAAGCTCCTTGTAAACCTGCCAATAAAAAAATCCAACCTGTTGAAACATCCACCCAATCAAACCACTTGTAGTCAAAGACATGATTCATCTTACACCTATACCAAGCATATGCACTACCAGCCCAAGCCCCCGTAGGTGATGACTGGCTTAAAGGTCTAACAACGAGATATGGCCAACATGAGTGTAAACTAAAGACCATCCAATCATCCCAAGCAATCAATAGAGTAAAATGATTCGACGAGAAAACTCTGAAAACGAACAGCCTGTGAAAATGATGCTTAAACCACTGAAATTCCAAACGAAACCAGGGACCATCCTCCGATATAAAAACCTCATCATCATGCCACGAATGAGCATAAACTTTCCCTTCAAAACTTATTTCAGAGCACGAAGAACCACAAAGACAGACGACTAACCAAAAATACCTGCCATCCTTCCAAACACAACCACTGAATAAACTTCTAAGAGAAACACCCAACAGGAAATGAGATAACATACTCCATAAAGTAACCCCACCCTTCATATTGATCAATAACTTCTATCAGAATCTTTGAGGACCATAATAAACATACCAATCCATTCTCGAGAAAATAAGTAAATATCAAGTTGAATTTGTCTAAGAATATCAATACTAGTAACTACGAGATGAAGATACCAATCCCTGATGACTAACATATTCTTCACATTCTTATCTGTATTACAACAATACCAGACTTGATCCATGCCACAACATTCATCAACTTGCACTACCAAATAAACTAAATCGATCTCTAGAAAGACACTGGTAATAGAAGTTCCAAACACAAGAAAGAACTAGCAGAAACAAAAGCAGGGTTTAGACAGGAGAATGATGAAAATATTTTTAATGGAGGGATCAATGGGATTAGGCTTGAATGAATCACTTTGTTTAGTTTCATAAGTTTGTAAACAGGAATTACTCATAGGAAGAGGTTAGGTGATGATGAAAAGAGGTGCGTTAATGGTGGAAATGATTCAACTCGGCTTAACCGGTTTGCAGAGCAGGAACCGGAGGAAAGAGAAAACCGCTCATCCATAAATTAAAAATACTTTCTTTAGTTCAGCTTACTCTCGTTCTGGTATCCCTAAGCCAAAATATGCAATGTGTAGAAAGATATAAGCTCAAATTATTTGTAGTTGTAGGGGAAAAAAATCAAGCCCAACCAAGCTCCTTCCATTTGTAACTCTTGGTTCGGCCACTGCTTACGCGCACCTCAGTGCTCATGGCGACTGTTTCTAGATGGTTAGAATCATTCGCACCAAGTTCCCATTTGGAATTACTCATAGAAAGAGGTTGGGTGATGATGAGAAAATGTGCGTTAATGGTAGAAATGATTCAATTCGTCTTAACCGGTTTGCAGAGCAGGAATCGGAAAAAGAGAAAACCGCTCATCCATAAATTAAAATTATTTTTTTTAATTCGGCTTACTCTCGTTTTGGTACTCCTAAGCCAAAATATGCAATATGTGGAAAAATATAAGCTCAAATTAGTTGTAATTGTAGAAAATTAAAATTAAGCCCAACCAAGCTCCTTCCATTTGTAATTCTTGGTTGCGCCGCTGCTTACGCACACCTCAAGTGCTCATGGAGACTGTTGCTAGTGGTCAGAATCATCCCACCAAGTTCCCATTTGGAATGCTTCCTAGTGGTGAGAATCATCTCACCGTGGCAGTCACCACGTGTCTTCACTAGAATGGAATGGTGGTGATGAAAAAAAATTGGACGAAAGTAAAAGATAGAGACGTGTTTGGTGTCTCTCAAAAAGCAGCCAAAAATGCATATTCGAGGCCTGATGGTGAAACGGTGATTCAGACTAATAGCAACCGGCTAACCGCCTCTTCATCACAAAAGAAAAGAAAAGAAAAAGAAAAATGCATTCCGTACGTAGAATAATATCATGTTACCGAATCCATCAGCCATTCATTGTTCCACACGTGGATATCCTATCCCTTTAGATCTACTTCCTAGGGATAAGCACAACCAAACAGCAAAGACGAAGTTTCCTAGAACACCACGTGTCAGACTGAAACAGTAAAGTAATTTAGTTAGATAAAAAATGTTACACTTTATCTTTAACTAAAGCAATTCCCGTCCACGTGATATTAAACAGCGACATAATCGCCAGTTTCTTTCAAAGTAGGTCCTACACAAAATCTAATGGTGTACGAAATCCGCCATGTTTTCAGGTGCGGGGCCCACTTAAATCTAGCGGTGTAGGTTACATCTGACGTTCGATATCAATGTAATGCCCATAAAGATATTGTTAATCAAACGGTTGTTTTTGATTTGGCGGTTACCGACCTACAGTAGTTTAAGTCTCGGGGCATGTGAATATGGTAACCTATTGTATCGGTTGTCGGCAAATTAAATAAGAAAATAAAAAACTGACCGTTATAATTCTCCTTTTTGTTCTCTATAAAACGTTGATTCAACCCAGCAAAGGATCTGAGAACTGGAAGAAATTATCTACCAAAAATAAAATAAAATTTTAATTCTTTTCTTTCTGTTAAATCTATATATACATACCTAATTTAGAGCTCCCTAATTTATCCAGTAGCATATTTTTAGTATTTTGATTTTAATTTCTTGTTCTAAGTTTTTCTTGGGGATCAATCTTCTCTGTTATATTTAAAAGGAGTGATAAGATCTGTTTATTTTTGTTCTTCTTCTTTTCTGTGTATTAATCTAGGTTTTTTTCAGTCCGGTTTTTGATCTATAATTTTTACAAGATCATTACCTTCTTCTAGTTATAATTTTTTTCTATTTTTAGTTTTTTGAATCAGAGAATTCATCAATCAATCAACAATGGAGGCTGTGTTATTACAATCATCAAATACAGATAACCATCATCATCATCATCAATCAATTGCTCTACACAGAAACCGTTATATTCAGAATCCTAATATTATTTCAAGATCTTCTGAGAATTTTTCTCCTTATCCAAACATCCACGGAGGAGGTGGTGGTGGTGGTGGTGCAACTTTTCAGTCTGTTCCTTCTTATTATTCATCTGTACCAATAATCAATCAAAAACAACCACCACTTCTTCCTCTTCCTATTATTACTAAGAAACCTTATGCTTCACTTCCTCTTATTCCCATCAGACCCAACAACAACTATAATAACAAACCAAATCTTCCTCCAGTTTCTTCATCACCAATCAGGAAAAACAATAACAGATCATCATCAACAAGAGACCAACCAGATCATAATCTGTATTCATCAAAGAAGAAATCCAAATCTTCTTCTGTTATTAGTCCAAAGAAACAAATGCAAGCAATCACTCCTAGTAATTTTGTGATTAGTTCTAAACGATTAGGACCAGAACCTTGTGATATTCCAAAACAAGTTTCTAAGGTTATGAAGCAGCAGCAGCCGACGGCTGTGAAAGTTATGGACATCGACGAGGAGTTTACTGGTTTAATTTTTGCCCTTGCTCCTCCACCAAGTAGTTTGCCATTGCCGAAATTTTCAATGAGGCCTAGGCTTACCTGTAATGCGGAAGCAGTTGGGTGTGGTGGGATCGACAACGGTGCTACTGATAATCTTTGCAGAATGTTACGTCTCCGGTGAAGTTAGTTGTTCAAATTACTTATCCTCGGTCACACCAGGTGATGGTGCTGGTGGTGGCACTGAGTGAAACTCAGACTTTCCATGGTTGGTCTTGGAGTTTTAAGGGTGTTCTGTAAATAAATAAGGTTTTCGTTTTCTTATTTTCTGTTTAGGGAATTTGTGATCGCCTTGCATTTTTTACTAGAGGTGCACAAAAAAGAGAAAGAACAAAAAATCTCTTGTTTTAGTATTGAAGAAGACATAAGCTGGTCTTTCTTTTTTTATTTTCAGTTTTATGAATTATTATGTATTTCGGTAGGATTATCTATGTAATGCCATTTCCTCCACCATAGGGGAATATGAGCTTTTCTTTTCTGTTCATTATGTTGTGCAAGAAGTATTAGCAATGCAAATAAACTTTTCACAAAGTAGTTTTGAATCTTTTGGATATCTTGTTAAGATGATGCCTGAGGGTATGTTATGCTCATTTCCATCCAGGCTCCAGCAGTTTGGACGAATATAAATTTACCAGAAGAATATAGATCTGACAGATTGTCTGTGGATGTGTTTTAGATCATGGGACATTGCAGGCTGTAATTGATGCATATTATTGAAGACCAGAGCTGGGATAATTTCTACAAAACATGTTTGAACATGTCTTAAATTTTTTGAGAATCAGTACTTGGATTATTTTTCTGGCGGTATAGGAATTATAGTAGTTTGATACAGTTTTTCCTTGAACAAGGGGTCAAGGAAGGTCACTTTCTTAAGCTTTATCAATGAACAATTAAGACAAGTAGACAACCATCCCTGACCAATACAATTGGAAGGTTTATAACCCAGTCTTAACAAGTGGTCTCGGATATACTAACTAGTCATATTTTATCTCAAATGCCATCAAACAAGACCCTACTGGTTCGACGTGTAAAGACAGGCAATGAAACTAGAGACATACAAGTTTGGATCAATAACCCCACTGGCCCAGTCCTCAGACAAAACTCATGGACAAGACTTCGTCTGTTATATGTTGCATCCATGACATAGTGGTAGCACATCAGAGATCCACAAGTAAACAGCTATTTGATTGGTCAGAAATGCATCATATTGCTCTACTCTAAAGTCTTACCAACACCCCTTGAAGCATGAAGCTCACCTTAGTGAACTGACAATATATCTCATGCAAAAATGGCAAAAAAGTACAATATTGGTGGCAATGGTGTCTAGATAGCTGTTTTTGTTTTCAACTCCTACCAGTACAAATTTTTCAAAGAGAAAGAGCAGCTAAAATACAACTTTTTCATTATGGAGGCCGAAATACAAAATGTAATGTGGAGCACACCACATGCCATCTTTGCAAAATTGGTAATCTACCCCTTTCTAGTCCATTGTAATTGCAGGACGCCAGAAGATTTTAGGTTTTACCTAGGATGATGTCTTTGTTCAGATACTTCAAATGAATACTCAAGAATTTTCATTATACTTGTGTCCACATTTACGGCACTCGTAGAATACTGTCTGCCCTTCATCAGCAGACCGCAACTGCACAAGCGTAGAAATAGAAGAAGTGGAACAAGATTAGACGAGTGAGTCCTATTAAACATGGTTCATCCTACGATACAGAAAACAAACAAAAAGGATTTTGGAGGGAAACGAAAATTGTGATGTCTTAAATTATTTACCTGCTTCGTGTGATATTCAAGCTGTGGGTTAGCACACTTCGGACAAGCTTGATTCACCTGTTCCAGACCAGATACATTATTAAAATTGTGCATGTTAAACAAGTAAAATACACACCATTTAGAAAGGGATGCAAATACTTACTGTAGATCTTTGTACTTGCCCCTCATCAGTTGAGATTCCATCTACTTTTACAAATGGTTCAATTCGCAGCTCTCTTCTAATATCCTAATGAAATTTGGAAAAAGCAAAATTGATTGAATCATGGTTGCTATTAACAAGGCTTGGGAGTAGTATGAATGTTTTCGTTTCTTTCTTTCTTTTTGGTTTCAATTGACAACTATTACATCACTCCATAAAACAAATATATAAGGAAGACATAGTTAAAACTCCCAGAATTATATCACTCCATAAAACAAATATATAAGGAAGACATAGTTAAAACTCCCAGAATAATGATCGAACAAAGGAAAAACTGTTAGGAGGCTTTTGCCATTTTTACTAGGTTTACAAGACTGTTGAGATAGCATCTCTTAGTTTCTATCTATTTCATTTTCATCTCATTTGTCATGTGTTACATATACATAAGGCAACTACAACTGTGAATATTTGGGAAACAACATATGCTGCAAGGAAAACAATATATAATCTCAATGAAACAGACTGCACTGCAAACCCGACTTATAGATGCACAGCTGCAGCAGCAGAGAAACAATGCTTCGTACGAACACAAGAAAGAAATAAAGTTTGGCTATAAACCACACACAGATGATCAAATAGCTTAGTATTGCCTTGACATTGCTATTATCAATGTGTTACCAAAAAGAAGGGAGACACACTGATGTATATTTCAGAAGGATGTCGGGAATGAGACATACAAAACCCTGCAAATTTTATGGCTTTCTCTCTAGTGTTATGCGCAATTGCTGAGAAATATAGATTCAAAACATCGTCACCCACTTTTCTTATTCTTCTAGTCACAAACAACGAGTCATACAACTACTTCAAGAAATAACGATTGAGAGGAAAAATCTAGATGACCAGGATTTTCACATATACAAATGTTCTGACTCTGATAAGAAGAATTTACTGATAACTTAGCTTTCAAGATGCAGTGATCTTAGGTTTAAAGAAAGGAACAAGCTTACCTCAGCCGTCACAGTATAGCTTGTTTCTTTTCCAGCAATCTCTGGGAGAAGCAAAAACTCAAATTAGGGGCATGCATAACTGTATAAGCAAATATAAAACTTAGTCTTATATTGTTGATCTTAAACAATGCAAATAATATAACGGGCACAGAATAATATAAAGGAAAGGAAATAATTCGTCTTTCAGTATGTAATCGCACCAAAAACAGAAAACATACACTAACACAACCACAAAATTGAACTTCCAGTGTCACACAAGAATTGTTGAAAAAAAACAACTATGGAACAAACAAAGTAAAATCCACATCAAGCATCATTTATGTCATATTTTCAATTCTTCGAACCTATAAAGCTGCGTTACAAAATAGCTCAGGTTTTATCGCTGTTGCTAGGTGGGTAGCTCACAATTCATAGATCAATTGTCCACTAAAGAGGGAAAGACATAATGTCATATGACTGATATCCCATCCAAAAAAGAGAAGAACAGCTAAAGAAGGTACTAAGGTCTCACTCCAAACAACCAAGAGTTGCAAGAGCTACCTCCAATAAGAACGAGAGCGCTAACGCCTAGAAATTTACAATAGAACTTTTAAGTCACCAAGCATCATTTAAGTCATAGTCATTTCAAATCTTCGAACCTACAAAGCTATATTACAACTTGCTAGGTGGTTAGCTCACAATTCATATACCAATATTCCACTGAAGAAGAAAAGACGGAATCATATTACTCTTATCCCACCCAAAAAAGAGAGGAGCAGTAAAGTAGGCACTAAGGTCACACTCCAAAACCAAGAGCTGCAAAAGCTACTACTTTGAGTGTTTTGAAATTGAGCGAGGTTACTCTTAAAGTTACAATTGAAACTTTACATCTAACCAATGTGGATATCCTAACATTTTATCTGATATGTAACTGTGTTGTAAACAAGTTCCAGAAATTAGGTCACTACTGACAAGGCTTAAATTATCCACCAAAATAACCTGGCCCAATTTCAAAACCCTAGTTCTTGCCAAACGTAATTTAAAGGCTCAACAAAACAACTGATTTCTAATCAAAATCAAAACTTCAAACACAAATAGAAAAGCTAAAGTATACAGGAAACTTTACCTTTAAGTTTTCTCTTTGAGTTGCATAATTGGCACTTTGTGTACTTATACGACTCCAAAGATAACAAAGTACCACATAAGTCGCAGAACAAGAAATCACGAGCTCTACAATACGCCATTTCAGTATTTCTACCGCTTCAGATTTCAGAGGAAATCGGTGGAGATGTCGATTATTTCAGCTATAACCTCACTAATGGCGACTAAATTAGATTTCCAGCAGATCCTTTTAGGGTTTTAGAAGTTTGCCGTTTGTCAGTGTATTGAGGGTTTTACAGCAAGAAAAAAGCTTTTGGGTAGTTAAAAGGATATTTCAGTCTTTTCGACGTCAAAGAGGGTAGGCGGGTATTTCCGCACGTGCAACATATGTGCTTTTCACGATTTTTCAATAATTCTCACCAACCCCCAAGAGGCTGCTACTTCAACTACTTCATCTCGTCTGGTTTCAAAAATAATCAGAAGAAGTTTTGTTTTGTTTCGTTTCCCTCTCTAATTCTTCCCCAATTTTTTGATGGCTTCTTCTACTACTGCTTCACCTTCTCTTAATTTGGCTATCAAGAATTCGTGTGTACGAGAAAATTCTGATCTATTTCTTAGAGGGAGGAATTTATCACTGAAATCTTCATTTATACGTTCAAGTTCATTACGATTGAATAGAATTGGATCTTTAAGAATTCAATCGAAGAGTAGAATAATATCTGCAAATTCAGCTCAAGTAATGGAACAATCTTCAATTAGGGCACCAACTATTGTTGATGTTGATTTGGGTAATAGAAGTTATCCGATCTATATTGGTTCTGGACTTCTTGAACAACCTGATCTTCTTCAAAGGTAATACTTTTTTCCCTATTGTTTTCTTTTTCTTAAATTTTACTTATTACCAGCCCCCTTAGTTGAAAAATGCCATTTTTTATTAGTATTGAAGGTTCTTATTTTGGAGGTATGCTTAAATACCAATCCGCAGTATGCCAGTAACAGTCGTGCAATCATCATCTCCCATTTTCTAACACAAAAAACAGGATATTAACAGTGCCAATGCATGGCTGCTTCCCATTTTTGATTTAATAGCCAGTGGGTTACAACGTCAAAGTGGAAAAAACCAATCCATAGTAACAGTGCTAATGCATGGCTCTGCCCATTTTAAATACAAATGTAGTTCATATAGCATTATGCTTTTCGAGACTGCATATTCCGTTAGAATCACATCCAGCTTAAAAGTTCAATGATTTAACTGGCTTAGCCTGTACATACAGGGGAGAAGCCAAGTAGGAATAAATGAGATAGCTAGTGCGACTGGAGTTAATTGCTCACCCAATGCATAAGCGTATGCTATTTTGTTTTAAGAGTGTGTGTCTCTGGACTCCAGGTTTCCGGACTCTCTGTGGTGAATGCAAACTGTGAACAAGCTAGTAAGCAGGTCACTTCGATTAACAGCTAACAAAAACTTGTTTAACTGCTGAGCACACTAGTTAATTTGTAGCTTTTGGATGATAACAACTTGAGACAAGTTTAATTGACTGTCGACGTATATGTGTGTGTAAAGAGGTTTTTCAGGATAACGTTTCCTTTTTCTTTTTATCTATAAAAATGTACGTTGAACATCATCGTCATTTTAATTCGTCTCTTGTTCTTTTCTTCTGCAGCTTTATTATTTCTTCTAAGTTCCTTTATACCATTAAAGATTTTTCCGCCCTGATATGCTTTTGCATATGCATGCATTCACACTTTTTTTTTTGCTTTTCTTCTTTTTGTTTGGCCTTGTTACACTAACCAGTAACCAGTAACGAAAGTTCAAAGCTATACTTATATCTAGGAACAAGTTTGCAGAAAGAGCAAAGAGGTGATAACTGATAAGTGATAACCAAAGTATAAAGTTAAGCTCCATTATATATAAAGTTTTGCCCTTCTATGTCTAAACCTTTTGATAGGATTTGTATAGCGAACATGGGTATTGTCTTCTCTAAAATATCAGCACCTAAATAGGCTTTGTATCTTATCACCTCAAATTGTTTTTGGGCCAAAGAGAAGATTCTTCTCTCGCATTCTTTAGCATTTGCTGTTTAGCTATGTAGCACATTAGCACTGCACTATTTAACACTGGGCTCTCTGCATTCTTGAAGTGACTAAGATGGTCACAATGTCATTTCATGTTGTCTATTTTGTTTCAGATATTTTTTTTTTTCCGAAAGACAATTTTGTTAAAGTCTATAATACTGGGTAAAAATTTCATGATACTCGGGAGTGTACGTAGCTGACCAGCTGGTCAGCAGGTCTATTCGCTTGTACATAGATACTAGATAGCATGTGTCTCCTTTGATGCTTCTCCACTCCAGTGCTACATTATCATTGTTAAAGAAGATTATCTTGCAGTGAGTTAGTATGCCAAGATAGACTAGCATACTAACTCACTTAAAAAACTGAAGCATTAACTTAAAAACTGAGTTAGTATGCTTTTCTTTTTTTCCCTGTCTTGTTAACTTAAAAACTGAGTTAGTATGCCAAGATCGACTAGCATTAACTTCAAAGGGCACAAGTAAAGAATCGAAAAACATCGCATTTTTTTCTGGCGTAAAGTTGGTCAAGTTACGAAACTCTTCGAAATTCCTTACTTGACAGCAATAGTTGGTAAGAAGAATTGCCGCATACTTATTAGATGGATAATCACATTATTTTCTTCAACTAATCAAACCGTAATTATTCCCCTTTCCTAATTTCTGTTTGAAGGCAGACAAATGATCAATGGAATCAAAGTTAGGTCGTCTTCCAAGGTTTATCGTGTTTGGTCAATTAACTCTAGTCTTCAAAGTTGACAAGAAGATAATGTGATGTCTCATGCTTGATTGGTGCAACCGTGCTTAGACTACATTTCTTGGTTTAGAAACATGAGGTTAATTATTTGATTGGATATTTAGATTATTTAATTTCTGTAATTCTTTGACTGACTCTCCTGACTGCAATAATACTAGGCATGACTACATTTCTTGGTTTAGAAAAGGTTAATTGAGCAACTAAATTTGGCAACAAACCATGTTTAGACTAAGCTAATGCATGTTTAGTATGACTAGGACTCACTTCTAGCCTCGTATGTTTTACAAAGAAAATATGTTCTCATCCATCATGAAGTAATGTGAGGAAATAGAAGTTGATAATAAGTCATGAAAGTTTAAGTGTCTTGTGTGTTCTATTTCCTTGTACTACAATTTGTTTTAGTGTGAACTATATGTAGTGTTCTTGCTGCATATGGTACTGTTTTTGTGTGTTGTTGAGTATGCTAATACTAGTGTTAAGTTCTGATTTCGGCGTAAGGTTGGTTAGTATCATGTTTAGGTTCAAGTGATGATCATTAAGGAGCTGAAATTCCAACAGTCCTTACATATTTTTCATCTTTATCGTGCCCAAAATATTGCAAAATGGTTATGTTTTATGGCCTTAAACATACATCAATAAAAACTTAAATAGAGCAAGTGTATGCACATGAAATGACTTGCAAACCAAGTTGGTAGCAGTAATAACATGTAAGTAGCTGTTAATAAGTCTCCTCTTTGTCACCAGGGCTCCGTCCATTGCTTGAACCAGTTGATTTATAATTGAGTTGTGGGTGGGTAGTTTTATTTTCTTTATTATTTTCTTTATCTATTTAATTTTTGTTGAACTTTGTCAGTGATGAGTTGTGACTTGTGATTGGAACTTCTTAATATGGACATGAGTTGTCTTCTTGTCTTGTTAAGCAGGATGGGTTGTCACTTAAATCACCATCTTAGAATGGAATCAAATTTTGCACGGTTCAAACATAAAAGTAACGTGTTGCGATAGTCATTAGAGATGAATTTATGCTTTCTTTGTTGTTCAATCAGGCACGTACATGGGAAGAGAGTACTCGTGGTAACTAATACAACAGTTGCGCCATTATACCTAGATAAAGTTGTCAGCGCATTAACTCATGGAAATCCGAGTATTTCGGTTGAGAGTGTGATTTTGCCAGATGGAGAGAAATATAAAAATATGGTAGGTATCTGCTATTCTGATTATTTTATCTTTTTCAGTTCATATTGGAACTTGATTTTTGATGTTTGCTTATGTATTTGTCAATAGGACACTCTGATGAAAGTTTTTGACAAGGCCATAGGATCTCGATTTGATCGCCGTTCCACATTTGTCGCTCTTGGAGGTGGTGTTATTGGTGATATGTGTGGTTACGCTGCAGCTTCTTTCCTTCGTGGTGTAAACTTCATTCAAATTCCAACTACTGTCATGGCACAGGTTTGTTGCTGACTCTGTTTTACTTTTTCTTGTTGAAAGACTTATTGGTTAATTCCTTTGACTTTCTTTCTTCAGGTGGATTCCTCTGTTGGGGGGAAAACTGGAATCAACCACACACTGGGGAAAAACTTGATTGGTGCTTTTTACCAGCCCCAGTGTGTACTTGTAGATACAGACACATTACATACACTGCCTGAGAGGGAATTAGCTTCTGGTTTTGCTGAAGTTATAAAATATGGACTCATTAGGGATGCTGAGTTCTTCGAGTGGCAAGAAAAACATATGGACTCTCTGTTGGCGAGGTATTGATATTACTTAGATTCATAATTTCTGTGATGCTATGCAGCAAACAGACAGCAGCTACCTAAGTATGGATAATATGAACGTCTATGTCTTATTCTCGGCCATAAACATACTCCCATATAATAATGTTAACTGATTCTGAGGGTGATAGATTTTTTTGTGGTTACTGAAGTGTACCACTTAAAACTATATTTATCTGTTGTCTTTTATAGTGAGACATATGCAACTCGTTTAGAGCTTCCTCAATAGGATTCTCCTCTCATTCACAATATAAGTTCGGAGTGATATGAGCTCATCTGTTGTTATTACTGTAGTTATGCTGCAAACATTGATTTATATGTTTATTTATACCTTGCAATTTCATTGGCTGTTTGCTTAGATGCTTGGGCAGCTTTGGTAATATAGTGAGATCATATGCTAATTGGAATGTTGAATTATGTGCAGGGATCCCAGTGCACTAGCATATGCAATCAAGCGTTCATGCGAAAACAAGGCAGAGGTTGTATCCTTGGACGAGAAGGAAGGTGGAGTGAGAGCGACACTGAACTTGGGGCATACCTTTGGACATGTAAGTTTCATGTCTTTGACACTATAATTATGATCTATACCTGTTCTATTGACCTGTTGTGTATATATATTTTAGAATCCAGTTTCTTAACTTTGGCATGCATGGTCGTATGTTTTTTCTGACGATTCAGCTTTTAACATGTTTTGTGTTAAAAAGGCATGTTTATGGATCATATTTGACATAGGTGTTGAAAGATATGAGTAAATGCATGTATCCTAACATACATTCTAGAAAAGTTTGTCTTTCCCTTTATTAAGTTGCATATAGACCATATAGCTTTCCATTTAGCGTTCGATTTCAGATTCATTTAGGGATTAATGGGATAGAAGATGGATTTTCTTAATTTCTTCCTTGAGCAGGTATCTTTGTCGAATTCCTATAATAGTGATGAATCAAAATTATCCTAGGTAGTAGTGCTAGAGCATATTTGCAGTCAGGCATTCAGGTGTATTATCATATGTGTCGTGTTGTGTTGACTAGAAAGAATTCTCAGCACTACCTATGACTTGTGCTTATGTTATAAAGAAAGATATGCAGCACTGCTGGCATTGGCTAACCAGTGATCTTGCACTTTGACGCATTGATCTGACTGAAGTTGTGCTGTTTTTTCTGTATGGCTTCATTGAAACACTAATTAAAATGTTACCAATTCCCGCTGTTATATTTTTCAGGCAATTGAAACAGGATTCGGCTATGGTCAATGGCTCCATGGAGAAGCTGTAGCAGCTGGAACAGTACATCATTCTTTAGCAGCTTTGCGTTCAACATTTCAATTTTCCTCCATCGACTTTTTATTTGCTGAAAAGTATATTTGATGATGCAGGTCATGGCAGTAGATATGTCTTACCGTCTAGGTTGGATTGATGAATCAATAGTGAAGCGGACATATGATATTTTACAAAAGGCCAAACTGCCAATTACCCCACCAGATGTGATGACTGTAGAGATGTTCATATCTTTCATGGCTGTAAGAAATAATATAACTCAACACAATGCACTTTTTGAATGTTGGTTTCTTCGCTATGATGTTTACTCTACTTAGGGATTTTTTGGTGTATTCTTTAGGTTGATAAGAAGGTGGCTGATGGACTACTGAGGCTTATCCTTCTCAAAGGTCCTATCGGCAATTGTGTTTTTACAGGTGATTACGATAGAAAAGCCCTAGACGAGACCCTTCGTGCATTCTGTAAGTCTTAATTTAATGCCGACCTTGGTTTTTCTTCATCAACCATGTGTAGTTTTGTGTTATTTTCTTTTGTTGACGTGAAACCACATTGTTTTATGTATATGTAATTTAATGACTTCCTAGATTTGCCATCAGCGCATGTATTACTATAGAGTCTCATACCCTCATCTTACTACTATAGAGTCTCATACCCTCGTCTTACTATAATAAAAACAAGTTTATTTTTCCAAATTTGAGTGCGTGTTACATGGGCCTGTACTCAAAATTATTTTTTTAATAACCAAAAGTTTTAGAACGATTTTTTGGGTACCATGGTTTTTTTTAGTGACCATGGTTTTATTTTGGGTAAAGGCATTAGAAGTAATTTTAGGTCACCCCATATCTAGTTATTTATTTAATACCTAATCTACCCTCTTAATTAATTTTAGGTTATGATTAGTGAATGATTTAGTTAAAAACAATTAGTGAGATTAAATTAAAAGATGTGTTTATTATTAGTTGAGTAGAATTATTGAGAGAGTAGAGTTAGAGAAGATGAAGGAGAAAAACATGGAAAATAAAAAAAAATTCCAATTCATTAAGTTTGAGTATTCAAATGATGAAAACTTATCTGATTCTTCATCTCCATCTTCTCCTAGAATATTTGTTAATCTTCAAAATGATTCGGATTTGAACTGGATTTTGAACAGTTCGGTTACTTTATATGAAGAACAAGTAACCGAACTCATCTGAAGCTGTAGTTCGGTTGCTCCGTGAGATGAACAAGTAACTGAACTCATCTGAAAGTGTAGTTCGGTTACTTGTTCCAAACACGCAGGTTACCGAACTCTCAGATAATAGAATTTCTAGGAGTTACAGCGTTATGTTCGGTAGGTTCTCAACTAACCGAACTTTGGTGTACAAAGTTCGGTTGGTTCGCAAACTGCATGCACTTTTGATCTAACCGAACTTTACGTAATATAATAGTATATAAGTTTACAAAGTTCGGTTCTTTCGCAAACTTGAACCTAACAGCTAACCAACCGAACTCTGAGTTCGGTTTCTGCGATAAAATTGTGAAGTTAACGAACTTAACAAACAAAAAAAATGTGAAGTTCCAGCATCTATTGGCTAAGTTCGGTTACTTTGTAGTTTTAAAAGATTTTGCGAAACAACCGAACAGAGAGTTCGGTGACTTAGTTTTAAATCCAATAGAACCGAACTGTTCTTCGTGTTCTTCATTTTCAAGAAGTTCGGTTAGTAAACTAGGGTTTTTTGGAAAATCGGCCTAACCGAACATGGCTCTGTAACTCTTATTAAAACCCTATTTTGATGATTTCTATTCGATTGAAGCAATCAAAATCAAATTAAAGTGAAGGGTTTGTTGGAAAATACCTCCGGAGTGGTCCCATGGCAGAATCAGGTTGCGGTTGGCGTCTTTTATACTCGATAAAATTATTATGTAACCGAACTTAATTGTGATTGCATTGATGTTGTTACATTTCTTAAATAGGCGGTGGCGGTGGTGGTGGGAGGAGGTGGTGGTGGTAATCGGTGGTTGGTGGTGGTGATAATCGGAGGTGGTGGTGGTGGTGGTGGTAATCGGCGGTGGTGGGCGGCGGTGGTGGTGGTAATCGGAGGTGGTGGTGGTGGTGAT
>NC_039358.1:74615703-74653061 GCF_003573695.1 Papaver somniferum
GGTGGTAATCGGCGGTGGTGGGCGGTGGTGGTGGGAGGAGGTGGTGGTTATATATATAGGTGGTTATTAGGTTGGTTTTAAGTTAAATTAGGTTAAGGGTAGGTTAATCATTTCAACGTTTTAGGACACCCCTTATCACTATAGGGAAGGTGGCCTAATAAAACTATGGTCCCCTCAAAAAAATCATGGTCCCTAAAAGATCATTCAAGTTTTATTGAAAACTAACCACTGTACAACAAAATATTTTGACCCTTTACAAGACCATCTAATAGTTTAGCTTTCAAAACAACAGAACAGGAGTCTTTAGACATATAACATTTTCTGTGAGCTTGACTCCGTTTTGCTTACTTATCCGCCTCCCATTACAATCCCTGAAAAAGCGGGTCTGATAACCACACTCAATATTTTGTTTAGGTAATCTGTATGGACAAACTCTAATATAATTTCAAGAGAACTAGACAGTCAAACTCAATCAATGAAAATATATATAAGAGTTGTATCTCAATTTCTCAATACAATCTGCAATCGAACAGATATGAATCTGTGAGCCTGATTGATATGAGAAATAACTTGAACGGTACCAAATACCAATGTCCAAGTGTCAATCAATTTATATCAACAACCAAAGGTTGGATTATCTAATTGATTGATCTACGCACAACCTGTGATATTTCAATTATATAATCAAATATAATGCGGAAAAGAAATAACACAGACATCAGAAATTTTGTTAACGAGGAAACCGCAAATGCAAAAAAAAATCCGGGACCTAGTCCAGTTTCGAACACCATATTGTATTAAGCCGCTAGAGACTCTAGCCTACTACAAATTAACTTCGGACTGGAATGTAGTCGAGCCCTAACCAATCTCACACTGATTAAGGTACAGTCGTGTTCATTACGCCTCTGAATCCTAGCAGGACTCTACGCACTTGATTCCCTTAGCTGATCTCACCCACAACTAAGAGTTGCTACGACCCAAAGTCAAAGACTTGATAAAAAAATCTGTCTCACACAGAAAAGTCTATTGAAATAGATAAATCTGTCTCCCACAGAAATACCTACGAGTTTTTGTTCCATCTTTTGATAAATAGAGGTGGACAGGAACCAATTGATAATCCAGTCTTATATTCCCGAAGAACAACCTAGTAATATCAATCACCTCACAATAACTTAACTATATGGTGGTAGAACAAGTTATTGTGGAATCACAAAGAATGAAACGAAGAGCTTTGTGATTACTTTTTATATCTTACCTATCAGAGATAAATCCCGAGCAAATCTTAGAGAAGATAGTACTCAATACGATAGAACAAAGTAAGATCAGAACATGCAACTACAAAGAAAGTAGTTGGGTCTGGCTTCACAATCCCAATGAAGTTTTCAAGTCGTTAACCTATAACGGTTTTAGGAAAAATCTAGGTTAAAGGAGAATCGACTCTAGTCGCAACTAGTATCACACAAGAGGTGTGGGGATTAGGTTTCCCAGTTGCTAGAGTTCTCCCTTATATAGTCTTCAAATATGGGTTTGCAATCAATGTTACCTTGGTAACATATTCACGTTAGATGAAAACCTGATTAGATTCAAGTCAATATCTTTAAACCGTTAGATGGTATTGTATTGTTACACACAAATGAAATGTACCTTCATTTAGATATGGGTAACCGTACCTAAACGTGTATACTTAGTTGGTTCAACAATAGTTAACCGAAGTTAGCCCTATGAACATTTTCATATCAACCTTGTTTATCTTAATCACAACTAGTTCAAATGACTCAAATGAAACTAGTTATAGAGTTGTTCAATTGTTTATGTTTTCATAGAAGTATACAAGACACAACTGAAGCAAAATCGGTTTTGATTCACTCGAATCAATTCATGGACATTATAGCCACGGTTTGCAAAGATTGCATTCCTTATTATATAAATGTATTTGTTCATGAATATGTAAACATACTTAACCGATTTTAGAACTTAACCTACTCAAGTATGCAAACGTGTACGCATACTTAAGTTCCCGGACCTGGTCTTGTTCGCCAGTGTGCAAACGGGTACGCATACTGTCGTTCATGACCGTACTCAGTTGAAATCAGTATGCATACGGGTATGCATACTATAGTTCCCAGACTTCAACTGTTGAACCAGTATGCATACGGGTATGCATACTATAGTTCCCGGACTTCGACTGTTGTATCATTACGCATACGGGTATGCATACTAAACTCCCAGTCTAGGACTATATTTGCAATAGTTAGCATACAAATACGCATACTGTGCTATATCCAATTAATGGTTAATAGTTTTAAACTCTCATTTTAATCATAGAAATATTCTTAGAAGACGAGAATAGCTGTCTCACACAAACTATTAGGTTCAAAGCAATTTTCAAGTGATCAAACGATCAATACGAAACATTCAGAGTCTACACCAAATGACTGTCTCACACAAATCATATAAGATGTTACCAGGCGATTTTCACATGATCATCTTTTGACTTTCGTCAAGAATAAAATATGAACTTGGTTAAATCAAAAGCTTTCCAACACATATTTCGAGAAATATGTAAGCGAGTTAAACTCAGCTCGAAATATCAAATTTGTATAATATAAAGTCTATATAGTTATATGACTTTTGTCTCAATAGGAGATGGAATATAAATAGACTTCTGAGTGATAGATGAGTTCAAGTCTCCACATACATTTTGTTGATGAAGTTCCACAAGCTCCCCTTAGTAGTTCTTCGTCTTCGATCGATGAACACCGTGAAGTCTAAAGCTCAACTACACATTATATCCTAATTCGAGACATAGCTATAAGTAGACTAGAAATCAAGAATTTTAGTTTTTGCAACTAAACTTGACAAACAAGCTTGAGATAGCAACGCTTGCGAGTTCGACCGAGAAGTGCTCTAGCAATCTCCCCCTTTGTCAATTTTAGTGACAAAACTATCAATACATATGGATTACAAAATAAATAAAATTTGTAACTTCTCATCAAAATGCTTGATTTCCTTGGTTCTTCAACATTACTCGAAATCTTCGTCACTTCCAAGTACTCCAGTGATTTTGAACGTGTTCAACTCAGCATCATAGTTGTTGAAGATCCGTAGCCATAACAATACATAAAAGCAAGATGTTTTCGTAATGTTATACAGTGTCATAGTAATATTACACAACATCAAAGTTCAATTGTATCACAACTTTGACAATAATACTATGGTGATATGTATCACTCCCCCTTAGTCAATACTTCATCTCATAATGAAAACCACTCCCCCTTACATAATGATCCGTAAACTATATGTATTTGTAGTGTGAACTACACAATAATTCTCCCCCTTTTTGTCAATATAAATTGGCAAAGGTACGAAAACTAGCGGGATCATAATGAAATTCTCGAAGAGATACTTCATGACTAAAAGAGAACATATCAACTTGTTTCGATGATTTCACATATTCAAAACTTAGTCTATTCATCAAGGAGTTTATAAAGATACAAGATAACTCCTATAGTATTCCACAGCCGCACTTCCCACAAAGATTTGGCGATTAAGCACAAGTGCAATTAAGATCCGTCCCCCATAAAATGTCATTCCCGAAAGAACAACAAGAGCGACCTTACTTTTACTAGAAAAGAAGGATTTCTTTGGACATTAACAAATCACATGAAACATGAATTTGTATTTAGAAAACACAATTAAATTAACCACAAAGGAACCTTAATGATTATTTTAATCGGATATGCTCAACATAAGAAAATTTACGGAGCCACACAGTACTTTCACATAGAAGTGGATCATGGAAAGATCAATACTGCGGAATATTCAAAGATTCATTCTATTTTTCATCAATATTTGCATAATGATACCATAGACTTAATCTTTGACAAATAACTCAAAAGTTCATTCTATTTTCCATCAATATTTGCAGAATGACACAATAGACTTAACTTTTGACATATATGGGACAATCATAGTTCACGGACGTAAACACACATATCCCATAATATTATTTTTGCAATATATAAAACCAATAAAGATTAATACTGCAAAATCATCTTCCAAATAAACTTTAGAATTTAAATAAATAAATCTGAATTGAGTTTTCATCTCTCTCTCCTCTCGTCTCTCTAAGGATAGGTCGATTTGGTTAATGTGACTTAGTCAATTTTTTCTTTACTTTTCATGGATTCACAGATTTTTTCATAAACTTTTCATTATAGATCATTAATTTTTCTTTCTTTTCATGCATTAATCCTGAAATATTTTCATGTTACTTTTAGTTGCTTTCTTCTAATTCCACATAGTTTTTTCTATTTCTCTTTTTTTTTCAGTATGAGTAACTAATCTATATATTTTGATTCTCCACAATGCGTTTACAGTTTGTATCTCCTCTATTGGATTTTGCCTCTTTTTGTGTTATGATTATAGCTTTTGCTGAGTATCATTTTAAGCTTTTGCTTGCAGGAAGTATTTGTGATGTTATCCATGGTTTCAAAGATGTTTGTTGAACGAAGACTCAGTTCAGTTCCGGTCCATTCAGCCGTTCCAAGCAACTATCCCGCCGTCAGTTAAGCCTCACTAAATTCAAATTTCGAAAAGTCAACTATTTTAGGAAATTTTGTTATTTTTGGTTGCTTACTGGGTCAATTGCCAGCTATAGTAGCTGTCATACTATCCAAGATTCGTGCACTTCATGTTCCCAAAATTATAGCTTAAAAACATTATCCTCATTCAAAGCAAAATATTCTTCAAAACCCTAATACTTATAACCTCATAGATAATCACAATATTCAACCTCATTTCAAATCTAATAATCCCAAAAATCTCAAAAAGATGGAAGGAAAAAACCCTCAAAAATTTGGTGAACTAGTTAACAAGTTCAAGCAAGCCTTACTAGAACTTGGTGATACATCAGAAGTTGAAGTTTTGCAGAAGGATAATGATAAGAGTGAGAATGAAGAAACCAATTGGGAGGCTAGCGCTATTGGTAAAATTATCATCGAGGGTAGGATGAACTATGCTACAGTTGAAAGCTTCATTAAGTATACTTGGCATTTCATTGCTTCCGAAGAAATAAGAATTGTCGCATTGGAACCAAATTTGATGATATTTAAGTTCAGTAATTGGGATTTATTGAACAAGGTAATTGAGCACATACCATAGAGTGTTAACAAACATCTACTAGTGGTCCATGACTACTTTTCAGATATGATTTACACTGAAAAATTCAAAGAATCAATAGAACAATCATAACACAAACTAAACAATGCATGAAATGCACGAACAGACAATGCATGAGTTTGTTAAACATAAACTTTTGTAAAAGAGACAACAATGGTTTCAAAAGAGTTAAAAGTCTTCCCACCTCTTTTGATGACAAGCCACGCCTACCTCGAGATCCACGATCCAGTGGTTCGTCCTATGAATCGATCCTTGTTAATAGAGTCTAACTGTTAATTACACAAGAACTCTAAGAATTTAGCCACAAGGCTCACACAAGGCTCATAAGATAATTTCATACAAGTCTCTAGTTATAGGCTAAGTGAACTATCTAATGGTTCTAAACCTATTATGATTCTACATCTTTTATTATCTATCCTTAGTATAACTAAGAGTTTACTAATCCAATTAGATTGATTCTATAATCCCTAGCTAAGTCTTAAGAATATCTACAACTTTGTAGAAGAAGCCAAAGGCTAATTCAGACCATAAAGGGTCCAAAACATCAAAATAGGATAACTAGTCCTAAGCCCAAGTCCCCCAACGTCAACTAATGGTCACAAACGGTTAAGGGTCAACTAACAGTCAGGGTCAAGTCAAGTCTACGGTCACACTGAGTCAGTTACAGTCTGGTTAAGTCTAGTTACTGAGTTAATTCAGTCAGATAATCTGACTAGGATGACTAACTGGCTTAAAACTCAAGAACAGAAATTCATACAACCATTATACATTTCATTTATTCAAAATAAGTTCAGTTTCACTACCAACCTGATTCCAGGCTTGCACCAGCTCAGTCATTCCCTTTGCAGAATCAACAACAAAACTTAAACTATCATTACAACTCCATCTTATTCACTACAACTAATTCAATCACAGTTATTTCATCCAGTCATTATAACTCAACTCCATGTACTTCAACATAACCAACTCAGATCCATCTATAACCCCAACCTGCACTCCCAAAAGAATACCAACCACCCTTCGTTACATTTTATATATGTTCTTCACTTCAGCTGCCATTCTAAACACAACAGCGCCATCACTAGCAACAACTCCATTCCATTTGTCTTTTATTTTACTTACCAAAACCAACATCCAAAACAACTTACCCTTCAACTGTAACAATTACAACAAACACAAATCCAATTCTTCTCAACACTACTCAGTTACATCCATCTTCAATCCAAACAAACATTATCTCCATCTCTATCTACCACCATTCTTTCACCTGCAACTCCACAACTTCCACAGTTCACCAACACCATTTACTTCTCCTTCTCCTTGTAACATCAACATCTATTTCCTTAAAACAGCACCACCTTCACCACGGCTACCTCCATAGACAATTGGTTAAAACACTCAACTGCAATAACCTGACATACATCTAAAACTTCAACTCAAGCCAACTCTCTGTATTTCAACACAATCTAACTACAACTGCACTCCCTTTCATACCCATATATCATTCAGAATCCTTAATCCATTAATAAACTTATAAACTGAATAATGAATTTGAACTAATTTTACTGATAAGAATAATTATCTCAATTTAGTAATACTCAAGCAATTGAATCTTCACTGTCCACTCATTTCAGCTTCAATCAACACCAAGTACCCAATTTAAACTTCTATAGTTACCATCATCGATTAACTGAAACAACCCCCATCATCTTCTTAACCATAGAACCGGACCCTAATTTGATAGCAACTTCAAATCATCGATTCTAGGCTAATCTTCTACCTTATATCCTAATCCGTGTCAAACCCATCACTAATCATTCCTCAGAAGTCCCAATTCATCTTCTAATTCTTCTTAATTTCAATTTTATGGAAGAACAGAAACCCTAATTTCTCAGTTCATCTCCAAGACAGATTCAGAATTTCAATTAAACCTTAACCCTTGTTTCTTCATCCAACCATAGCTCTAATTCATCTCTTAAATCTTCAGAACCTAACTCAACTATAACCCTAATTTAAATACTCACAGATTCGAAACCTAACTGTTCTTCATCATGATTCACATCTCCAACATCCCCTGCATCATCTACATAGCATCATTACTTGATTTTCATCAATTAATTCTCACTCACCACTCTCAACTCTCTCGCAGGCGAAGAACAGAAAGGAGAGAAGAAGAAAGAAACAACAACAAGAAGAAAGAAACGAGAAGAAGAATGTGATAATCTTTATCAAAAGTACTTTTTGTTGGAAGAGAAACTTGCAGAATCTGAAGCAAGGTTTAACTCTCAACAAATTAGTTTTGATGACAGAGAAAGTGCTTGTCTCGCTCGAGAAAAACGCCTTGAGGCTTATTTAGCTGTTGCTCTTGATAAAATCAAAATGTTGGAAGATGACTTGAAAAAGTTCAATACTAGTTCAAGCAAATTAACCACTATGTTAGGAGCAAGTAAAAATCATCGTGATACACGAGTGATAAGCACGTAAGTGCTACATTTTGTACCCATATTTATATTAGTTAGGACTCAAGATTTTATCTAACAATACTATTTTAGTGCTTTTGTAGAAAGTACAAGTGAACTCCGGTCAGAGAAGGATAAATAGATGTTAATTGGCGTTTGCGACAAATATGAGCAAATCATCCAAATCATCAGGAGAAGCCAGCTCAATTGTTATGCTTACAACTGTGTCCCACTAGCTTGTAATTCTACTGCATCAGAGAAGTTATTGAAGGAGCACCTGCGTTCGTTATATCAAATCATGTGGCTGGAGCTTTTGAAGGTGTTGGGTATGGATGGTTTGATCTCAGTCGACAAACTGGATGGAGTGTCAGAGATAAGTTGGTGCTTCCATTCAAGTTGGGGATAAATTGCATGAGAATATAACCCATTTGCTGATAGACACTACTCGCGGAAGGATACAGAAGTGATGCTCAGTTTGTTACGAGATTTAGAAGGCTGGGTTCTGGAGAAAGATATGGCATATCCCGGTGTTGTGGCAGTATGCAAATCGTGTTTGCATGAATGGAGTTTCATTGGCTGATGCTATTAAGATGTGAAGGTGCTATTGTCGTGGCTGTGAACACAGTGGGTGTTGAGATGGATGCAGTTGGTGATGGTTGATATAGCTGAAGGCAGTGCAGTATTCTCTCGTGCCTGCAATGAGGTTTGACAAAACCTGGTGTTAGTAACGATGAATGTATAGGGAGTTGATCCAGAATGGAGATACTGGCGTTGATGGATGAACAGCAAGGGAGAAGTTGCTGTGTGGCTGAGACTGACAAGGGTTACAAGTCAAGGTTGGTGATGTTCGGAGTTCAGAAAGTGTGGGTTTTGAACGAGAATGGAGGTGTATTTGCTGAGATGCAGACACTGGAGATGAACTGCAAATTCGTGGCTGAATTAAATCAAGTTCTTTGGACGGAGTTGGGACTGAAGGTGGTCCTAGCTAGTGTTCTTTGCAGCAACGAGGAGGTCCAAGCTCGTAGTGTTTACTGGGTACCTGCAACAGAGAGAGTATCTCTTGATGCCGAGAACTGAAATGGGTCCGTTGCAGCTATGGATTCGATGAAGAAAGAATTGGCAGCAAACAAAAAGTATGCTGGTGTTGAATGGAAATACGAACCTGATGTTGTGGACAGAGACTTTGTATGTTGCTTTCGATGGCCGTAATGGAAGGGAAGGAGCTGATCCTTATTGCAACAGCTACAGGCGAAAGATAATAATGGGATATTGCACTAGAGAACGTGGTGCTGGTTGTGCAGGTGTTGATGGAGCAAAGAAGAGTTGGTGGCTGGAAACTCTATCGAGATGACAGCAAGAAGAAGAGTTACTGCCGTGGTTTGTGGGGATGCATCAGATGGACTGGCAAAGCATGGTGCTGTGAATGGAAGTCGAGTTTGCAGTGATTTGTAATTTAAACTCGTGAAGAGAGAAAAGCAGGTTCGAGCTTCTCAACAGCAGCGACTGCAATGGATTTCTTGTGGTGATGGATATACGGACTGAATATAGGAATGGGTTTGCTTCCTTGCATTTATGTGAATCAGTGGAAGACTCTTGAGCTCAGGTTGAGAAGAAACACGAGTATTCTTTCTGGATGTGGAAATACAAGAAAATGGAGATGCAGCTGGTGGTTGTACGAGTAGTCTGCAATCAATTGAAGTGATGGGTTCTCACCCAATCTTTGTGTTGGCTTATGGTGGCAGCGGAAACAGATGGGGTAGGTGGCCGTTGTGCTCGGTGGTTACAGAACAGAATGGATAGTGATCGTGTTATGGCTTGAATTTGGTTGGAGTTGGGATAAGTCAAGGTGAAGTGGGTCCGTGTGTTAGCTGCGATGGATCTGCTATGGGAGTAGCCGGTGGACAGTGGTGTTGACTTAACTAAGATGGGTTCGGAAGAGAGTTATATAGTGTGGTCTGAGTTTGGAGTTCGAGAAAACGAGAAGAATGATTGATGCTGGGTCAGGCAAAGGAGCAGGAACTGGTGTTGGATATTGGCAGTAATTGGACTGGGCCCTGACAATAGGCTAGGTTTTAGTCATGTTTCTCGCAGCTTATAAGGAGGTTGCGGCAACAAGCCAAAATGAGGAAGGAGGCGCGACGGAGAGCCTTGAACAGGAGCTAGGGTTTGAGAAGTTTCATTGCCCATTTTTCAATTATTTTGGTTTAGCTAATTTTGATTTCAATTTGTTGATGGTTTTTGAGAAAGCCATGGCTAGCTAGAGTTATGTTAGGGTTTGGGTAGAAACCAATTTAATTGTGTAAACTCTACATTTACATGCTCAATAATGATTTAAATGACTAGTAGTTTTTCTTCATATAGCTTGGTATTTTAGTTCATGTGATTTTCTTGATTATTTATGCTTTTGAATTGATATTTCGTGCTTCGGTTAAATCCCTAGACGTGGTATGCAAGGATAGATAGGTAATGCTTTAGAATCACTACTCATGAAGCGAAGAAAACTAGAGTGGAGAAACAATATTTGAAAATGCATGGAATAGATTTTTAAAGATTAGTATAGTTTGCATAATTAATTGGTGGAAACCGAAAATCCTAACAACCTTTTATCATTCTGTTTTTTCGTTAAAATTATTTATTGTTTCATTTTGTTTCAAATTTCTGAAAACTCATTAAACATTTTCTATTTGATTATTTGGTCTTGGTATTAGTTAGAAGTAGTATTTTCACACTCCTCGTTGGAACGACCTGTACTTTCCATTGTTCTACTAGTGAGACACTATGCACTTGCAGTATTTTATTGTAGGTTTCCGAACCTACCAACGAGGATTGGGCTATAAGGGAATAAATGCTCCAAGTATTAGCAAAGAGGTAAAATTTATCAAGGCTAGTGATTCTTCTCAACAAAAGGTTTCCACTGATGGCAAAAGTGAAATACCTTCACTGGTAGTTAAGGTTCGAAAGAGCAAAGTATATCAACCTCCAAAGTCAGCACATACAGATCGAGGTAAGAACATTCCTTATGTTTGCCACTATTGCGGAAATAAAGGTCACCTGGAAAGGAAATGTCGTTTCCGTATAAGGAATGAGAAACTTCATGATGTTCTTGTTTGGGTATCACAAGAAGTTGTGAAACCAAGATCATATGTTAAGGCTAGTCCCCTTAATGCTACAGGTTGTAATTATCCAACCTTTAGTCGAAGGAATCAGTGCTGTGATAAACCTATTTTTTCTTATAAACATCATACGAATCCTTTTCACAATCGTAATGGTTATCAAAAGGATAACTTCGTAAAGACGAAGACAAGATACGATGTTCCCAGTTGGAGAAAGACTAACTTGCAAAAGAATAGTCAATCCAATCCTCTTACGAGAAATATTGAAGAGAGTAACAGGAAGAAGGTTCTGGTTGTTTCTAAACGCACTCATAAGTGGGTTCCAAAGAAAGTCAATGACACTTTGAGTGTGAAAAGGAATGATCTCCCAGAAAATTCCATGACTATGGAGAAGGCAGTATCCATGATGTTGGAACTTAAAGAGTTCTTTGGAAAGATGGATTTGGATGTGAAAGGTTCTAAAAGTGATCTCTTTCATGATAATACAAAAGTCACTTGTGGTGAGCAAGACATTTTTCATCTCAACACAATTTGAGTATGTTTTAAGTGCATCCTCACCAAGGAATGGCCTGTTATGTATACGGTGAGGGAAGCACGAAAATTGGGGCGCACAGATTATGTTTGGTAAGGCTGTAGAATTCAATTGGATTCATCTAAAAAGGTATGTCTATAAACTTGAGCAAGATTTGTGCTTTTATTTTCTTAGAAAACTTATAATGATTCACATACCTTTCTTATCGTTCTTTTCTACCTAACTTGATTTGTGTTTAAGGTTCTTAAATGTTTAGGTTTGAAAATAACAGTTTGGGATGTTTGGACTACATGGTACACATACCAGGTATGCATAACATCATTTAAAATCAAAATCCAGGGGTTTAGGTACGCATACCCGTTTGCATACTGCTCCAGGATACGAAAATTCGTTTGCAAACCCGTATGCATACTTGACGTCGATATTCGATAAATTTGTTTTGGCCGTAACTTCTTCGTCCGAACTCGAAATGACCTCATTCTTTTTGCATTATCTTCCTATTTGAATTATCTTCAAAATGGTGATGAGAAATCCTAAATGTGAATGAGTTGAGGTTGGTCTTTGTCCCGTATCTTGTTTTTGAGTGTTTTGTTACGCTTCGTCGCACTTGTTCTACTGGACTTGGGAACTTGGATTCTTGGAGTAATTCTCTTCTAAGCTCATTTGTAGATTTTAAAAGAATTATGTTGGTGAATCACAAAGAAGGAAGTTCAAGAATGGGCAGTAGTACACACTGCTATGGGATTCTTGAATGTTCACAATCATCTTATGTGAACTATGATGCATGGTCTTTAATGACTTTATATGTTCTTCTTTGTTAATAAAATACTTTTATACGCTTTTGGTAACCACTCTTGGTGTAAATCCGTGTGAAAAAGATTGATTCTACCTTCTAAGGATAAAGATTGATTTTTGCAGTATTAATTTTTATGGTTTTATATATTGCAATATGTTATGGGATACGTGTGTTTGCGTCCGTGAACTATTATTGTCCCATAGTATGTCAAAAGTTATCTCTTTCATATGTCGATATGCATGTATTGATACAAGATCGATGAAATCTTGACAAGCAAAAGTTAAGCCTATTATGTCATTTATTGATGGAAGATAGGTTAAAATATTTTGTTTACGAGGATTATGTCTATTATATGTCATTATGCAAATAGTGATGAAGATAGAATGAATATTTGTATATTCCGCAGTATTGATTTTCCTTGATCCATATTTTATGTATATACTGTGCGACTCCATAAGTATTCTTATGTGAGCATTTCCGACTAGACTAATTATAGATTCGTTTGTGATTAATTTGGTTGTGTATTCCGATTAAATTAATCATGGGTTCTCTTGTGATTAGTTTGATTGAGAATTTTTGAATACAAAATCATTTTCTTATGGTTTTTGCTATCCAAAGAAATCCTTCTTTTCTTGTAAAAGTAAGGTCGCTCTTGTTGTTCTTTCGGGAATGACATCAAATGAGGGAGAGTTCTTTTGAACTTGCGCTTAATTTCCATATATTTGTGGGGAGTGCGGCTGTGGAATATTTTAGGGGTTATCTTGTATCTTTATAAACTCCTTGATGAATGCATTTAGCTTCGGCTATATGATTGCATCTAAACAAGTTGATATGTACTTTTCTTTGGTCTTGAAGCATATCCGTGGAAATTTCATTAGGATCTCGTTTTTGTACCTTTGCCAATTTTATTGACAAAAAGGGAGAGAATTAATATGTAGTTCACACTACAAATACATATGGTTTACGTGTTTTACGGATCATTATGTAAGGGAGAGTGCTTTTCATGTTGAGATGAAAGTATTGACTAAGGGGGAGTGATACATATCACCATAGTATTGTTGTTGAAGTTGTGATATAAGAACTTTGAAATTGTGTAATAATACTATGACATTGTATAACAATGATCGATAGCTATTGTTTTCTCATTGTTATGGCTATGGATCTTCAACAACTATGATGCTGAATTGAACATCTATGGAATCATGGGAGTACTTGGAAAAGACGAAGTTTTCGAGTAATGTTGAAGCACCAAGGAGATCAAGCATGTGGACGAGAAGCTACAAAGTTTTATTTATTTTATAATCCATATGTATTGAAAGTTTTGCCACTAAAATTGACAAAGGGGGAGATTGTTAGAGCATTGCTCGGTTGAACTCGCATGCGTTGCTATCTCAAGCATGTTTGTCAAGTTTAGTTGTCAAAACTATATATCTTGATTTCTAGACTACTTATAGCTTAGTCTCTGTTTAGGACAATTTAGTGTAGTTGAGCTCCAGACTCCATGACGATCATCTTACGAAGACGAAGAACTACTCAAGAAACCAGTGGAACTTTATCCGACTAAAAGGTATGTGGAGACTTGAACTTACCTATCACTCAAAAGTCTATCTACTCTATCTCCTACTCTTGAGACAAAGTCGTATAAGTATGATAGTTTTCATACATACACATTTGATATTTCGATCCGAGTTTACTCGCCTATCTTTTTCTCGACATACGTGTTGGTAAGCTTTTCGCTTTAACCACTGTTCATCTTTATCCGTGATGCAAGTCATGATGACGTTTCAATCTTGAAAATAGCTTTGATGAAGATAGTCGTGAATAACGATTATTATAAAATTATAGAAGAATGTTTCAATGATTGAAATGTAAAGTTGAGATAATGTAACCAACTATGGATATAAGCATATATAGTGTGTTCACACATTCGTGTATAAATCCATGTGTCGAAAACCAAGTGTATGCATTTGTGCATACGGTATTGGCGAAGGAGACAGGTGGTACGCGTACTTGCGGAAGTTTTCGAACCGAAAACTTCAGCTGAAGTTTGTATGTTTGCAAAATGGAAAACCATCCACCTTAGGTATGCGTACCCGTTCGCGTACCCGCGGAAGTTTTCGAACCGAAAATTTCTGCTGAGTTTTCAAAATCAATTCCGGTATCTAAGGTACACGTACCCAAGCTGGTTATTTCTCAAATCGGAAGTTCATGAACAAAAAATAATAAATCAATAAGGAATGCATTTCTTTGCAAAGACGAAGAACTACTCAAGGAACCAGTGGAACTTCATCCGACTAAAAGGTATGTGGAGGCTTGAACTTATCTATCACTCAAAAGTCTATATACTCTATCTCCTACTCTTGAGACAAAGTCGTATAAGTATGATAGTTTTCATACATACACATTTTCTATTTAGAGCCGAGTTTACTCGCCTATCTTTTTCTCGAAATATGTGTTGGTAAGCTATCGCTTTAACCACTTTTCATCTTTGCCCGTGACAAAAGTCATGATGACGTTTTAATCTTGAAAATAGCTTTGATGACGATAGTTGTGAATGACGAATGTTATAATATTATAGAAGAATGTTTCAATGATTGAAATGTAGAGTTGAGATTACGTAACCAACTATGGATATAAGCATATATAGTGTGTTCGCATATTAGTGTATAAATCCATGTGCCGGAAACCAAGTGTGTGCATATGTGTGCATACGGTATTGGTGAAGGAGACAAGTTGAGTATGCGTACCCATACGCGTACCAGCGGAAGTTTTCGAACCCAAAATTTCTGCTGAGTTTGTAAGTTTGCAAACTGTTAAACCAGTCACCTTAGGTACGCATACCCACAGAAGTTTTCGAACCGAAAATTTCTGCTCAGTTTGTAAACTCAAATCCGGTAGCTACGGTACACGTACCCGTACGCGTACCCAAGCTGGTTATATTTCTCAAATCGGAAGTTCATGAACTTAAAATAATAAATTATAAGGAATGCAATCTTTGCAAACCACGGCTATATTGTTCATGAATTGATTCAAGTGAATCAAACCGATTTTGTTTCAATTGTGTCTATTCATAAAGACCTAAGCAATTGAACAACTCTTAAACTAGTTTTTATGAGTCATTTGAACTAGTTGTGAGAAAGATGAATACGGTTAATATAAAAGTGCTCATATGGCTAACCATTGGTTAACTATTTGTGAACCAACTAAGTGTACACGTTTAAGCACGATTACTCAAACCTAAATGAAATACATTTCATTTGTGTGTGACAAGCTAAGTTTTGATCTAACGGTTGAAAGATATTAGCTTGGTTAAATCAGGTTTTTCATCTAATGTTGAATATTGAATGCTTTGTTTCCACGGTAACTTGGATTGCAAACCCTGATTTGAAAACTATATAAAGGAGAAATCTAGCAACTGGAGAAACTAATCCCCACACCTCTTGTATGATACTAGTTGGTTTTGCTAGAGTCGATTCTCCTTTAACCTTAGGTTTCTTCTCGATACCCTGTAGGTTAACGACTGAAAGACTTCATTGGGATTGTGAAGCCAGACGAAACTACTTCTCTTGTAGTTGAGCGTTCTGATCTTGCCATTTTCTATCGTACAAGTTTAATTGAATAATTGACTTGAGATTATATCTCCGATAAGGCAAGATAAAAAGAAATCACAAACATCTTTGTCTCATCGTTTGTGATTCCACAATATCTAGTTTCGCTACCATACGATTTAGATTATTGTGAGGTGATTGATAATTCTAGGTTGTTCTTCGGGAATATAAGTCCGGGTTATCAGTTAGTTCATGTTCACCTTGATTTTATCATAAAATGGAACAAAACTCATAGGTTTATCTGTGGGAGACGGATTTATCTGTTATCGTAGACTTTTCTGTGTGATACAAATTTGTTTATTAAAGTCTCTGACTTTGGGTCGTAGCAACTCTTGGTTGTGGGTGAGATCATCTAAGGGAATCAAGTGTGTAGTATCCTGCTGGGATCAGAGACGTAAGGAGCGCAACTGTACCTTGAATCAGTGTAAGATTGATTAGGGTTCAACTACAGTCCAGACCAAAGTTAGTTTGTAGTAGGCTAGTGTCTGTAGCGGCTTAATACAGTGTGTTGTTCAATCTGGACTAGGTCCCGGGGTTTTCTGCATTTGCGGTTTCCTCGTTAACAAAACTTCTGGTGTCTGTGTTATTTCTATTCCGCATTATATTTTGTTATATAATTGAAATATCACAGGTTGTGCGTTGTATCGATCAATTGTGAAATCCAACCTTTGGTTGTTGATTAGAAATTGATTGATCCTTGGATATTGGTATTTGGTACCATCCAAGTTTATATCTCTTGTATTTTATAAAGACTCGCAGATTTCTAAGTATAAATTAAATCAAGAGATCGAGATATTAACTCTTTGATATACTTTTATCTAGATTGAGTCTGACTGTCTAGTTGATTATCTAGAAAGTATATTGGAGTTAGTCCATACAGATTGCTAATCTAAATATTGGGTGAGGTTGTTAGACCCCCGCATTTTCAAAATGATCAATACGAAATATTCCGAGTCTACACCAAATGATTGTCTCACACAAATCATATAAGGTGTTACCAGGCGATTTTCACATGATCATCTTTTTACTTTCGTCAAGAATAAAAGATGAACTTGGTTAAAGCGAAAGCTTTCCAACACATATTTCGAGAAATATGTAAGCGAGTTAAACTCAGCTCGAAATATCAAATTTGTATAATATAAAGTCTATATAGCTATATGACTTTTGTCTCAATAAGAGATAGAATAAAAATAGACTTCTGAGTGATAGATGAGTTCAAGTCTCCACATACATTTTGTTGATGAAGTTCCACAAGCTCCCCTTAGTATTTCTTCGTCTTCGATCGATGAACCCCGTGAAGTCTAAAGCTCAAATACACATTATATCCTAATTCGAGACATAGCTATAAGTAGACTAGAAATCAAGACTTTTAGTTTTTGCAACTAAACTTGACAAACAAGCTTGAGATAGCAACGCTTGCGAGTTCGACCGAGCAGTGCTCTAACAATCCCTATTTACATATTTACATTTCACATTAGTAATATTACTCAAAAAAAGAAACCACATCATTCAGAATTATCTTTGTTCTCCAGTCACAAGATGATGTTCTTTTATTCAAAAATTTTGATGCGTCCTTATAATTTGTTCTCATCCTGATCATACTGCTTAGATTTAGCTCTCCAGCCCATTGCATTGTTCTGAGTATTGCTAATGCTGTAGCTGTTGTTGGTCCTGTGATGATTCCTACGAATAAATAAATATCAGCAATTGTATTTTTGAGCCAATAAATTACGCCAACTCCTTAAGATCCATCATCATCATCATAGGAAGCATCCACATATAAAATATCATGCTTTATATCATCAAAACTATTTGTGTCAAAATGTTGACTCATTGTCCTTGTTTTAACAACCATTTCCCCTGAGTGTTCTTTCCATTCATTTATAAAACTGTGAATCCTCTTTACATACTCCACATGATTTGGCTTAACCTTATTGAAAACAATCTCATTTATGTGTTTCCATATCTGCCAACATATGATACTAAACAACTCCTTCCATTCCTATAAGTCAGATGAGAACCAAGACCTTACCCAAGATATAAAATCCGTATTATAATTGGGTATGTGAATGCCTAAACCCAAACCATATAGGTCTAGTTAATAAATAATGTACAAATAAATGAGCTGATATTTCAGGATGATTATCATTACATAATATGCATACGTAATCTACATGCTTCAACACCACATTCATTTTTGCTTTTAATGGTAAGACATCAGCTGCCATTTTCTGAGTAAATAAAGTGATTCTAGGGATTGTTTTCATACGCCAGCTTTTTTTCCAAAATTTATCCATATTGTTTTGATGTTCATGAGAAAGTATCTTATATGCTGACCTAGTAGAGAATTCCCCATTTTTTGTTCCTACCCACCTTAACCTATCTTGATTATCATTGTTTATATAAATGGATTTTTTTAAATCAATCTCAACAGGAAATGCAGAATCAATTAAAGGAACATCGCAATTACCTTCATTATCAATCAGGTCAGACACTATTAAGTCATCATGCTTACAATCATTTAAAGTGCCCATTGTAGGAATCCAATTATCTTTTAAAATTAATATACTTCTCCCATTACCCACTCCCAAAAAGAATTCTCCTTGATTACTTCTAAACCTTTCTTAATACTCGTCCATATCCAAGAATTATTGGATTTACTTATATTATGGAATGGGTGATTTCTGGGAAAGTATTTTCCTTTGAGAAATCTAACTCATAGGTCATTTGGGTTATTTAACAGTTGCCATGCTAACTTACACAACACAAAAATATTCATTATGTGTGAATTTTGAATACCCAGTCCACCACAAGTTTTGGGTGTATAAACCTTACACCAAGCCTTTGGATGATAAGCTTTTTTAAGATTATTCTTGTTCCACCAGAAATCTCTTTGTATTTTATCAAACCTCTCCAATACAGATGAAGGCAATTCTAAACATTGCATCTGATATACCGGAAAGGCAGATAATGTGGAGTTAATCAACACAGTGCGATCTGCTTGAGCTAATAACTTGGCTTTCCATCCATGTAGAGACTCATAAGCTTTCTCAAGAACAGGTTCAAAATTTAAGGCTCTTTATCTATTAAAAAACAGTGGTGTTCCCAAGTATTTTTCATCATTTGAGATTCTTTGAACCCTCAACATTCTAGCTAGTATTTTCATGTGCTTATTATAAACCTTCTTACTAAAAAAGACCCCTGATTTATGATAATTAATATTTTTCCCCAAAGATTTACCGAATATATCCAATATGTTCATTAACTTCCTGACTTCAGAAATATCTGCTTTACAGAATATAAAGCAATCATCTACAAATAGGAGGTGAGATATCACCGGATAATTTTTATTTATGTGCATACCCGAGAAAATTTTATCTTGTTCATCATGAGCAATTAGTCGAGACAAACCCTCCAGAGTTGTGATAAATAGATATGGAGACAGAGGGTCACCTTGTCGGAAATCCTTGATGAGCTAAATTTAATCCCTAGAACTCCATTTAGTAGAACAATAGATTTAACAGTTGATATGCATTCATATATCATATCACGCCATCTGTCTGTAAATCCAAAATTCTTAAATATACGCAGTATGAACTGTCGTTCCATTTTATCAAAAGCTTTTGATAAGTCCATCTTTAAATCTAAAAAGCCTTTCTTAGTTTTACTAGTCTGCATAGAATGAAGCATTTCATGTGTTGTAACAATGTTATCCACCATCTGTCTCTTTGGAATAAAGGCCGACTGAATAGATGCTGTAACCTTATCTAGAACAATTTTTAATCTAGTAGCCAATATTTGTAGAAATTAATTTATATAAAGAATTGCTCAAACTTATTGGCCTAAAATCTATTGGAGTAATTGGGTTTTCTATCTTTGGGATTAAAGCAATGAAGTTTTCATTCAAATACTCCGGGAGTTTACCTGGGTCAAAAAAACTCCTTATACTAGATTAACAACATCTTGTTATAAAAGATGCCAATGAGGTTGAAAAAATCCCGTCTGGTATCCATCAGGACCGAAGATCCCCAGGAATTCATACTAAACAATACCCCTTCAATTTCCTCAACATCTGGCATTTTGATTAGATCCTCATTTTCAGCATCCGTAATAACCTTTGGTATAATATGATAAAAAATAAGATCAATATCATTTCCTTCGGTTGTACTTATGCCTTGAAAATGATTTTTCAGAAGGATATCTAATTTCTCTTTTTCCTCCAACCAAAGACCTGAACTATCTCTTAAAGAAAGAATATAATTATGCCTCTTTCTGTTTGATGCCACCGCATGAAAGTATTTAGTACACTTATCATGTTCCTTAAAGAATTTATCTCTACTATTTTCTAACCAATAAACGTTTTCAATCTTGTTCCAAGTTTCTAATTCATCCTCAAGGTTCTTTAACCTTTTCCTAGAGATCAAATGACCATGCTTAGCGTTCTATCTATTGATTTCTTTTAAAATATCTCCTTGTTTTTAAAAATGTTTTTGTAAACATTTTTATTCCAATCCTTAAAATCCATGGACAAATCTTTTAACACTTTATGCAAATCAGTATTATTATGCAGTTTATGAACATTTCATGCATTTTCTATCATCCACCCTCTAAAAAACTTATAAGCTTTGTCATGTTTTACTCTAATTGGATCAAATTTTATCAGTAAAGGATTGTGGTCAGAGGCAGTTCTTGTAAGATGATGAACTAATGCATTAGGAAAGCATTCAAACCAGTCCATATTTACAAGACTCTTATCAATCCTTTCTCTAATATTTCCAATCCTTTCTCTCTGATTAGACCAAGAAAAAGGGTCACCCGTGAGTTTCAAATCTATAAGACCAACTTGTTGTATTACAGAATGAATTGTCGAGGCAACACTAAAGTTGGAATCATTACCCCCCTTGTTTCTCATTGTTGTGTAATACGAAATTTGGGTCCCCTACAATCATCCAAGGATAAGCAATTTGAGACGCTAAAGATTGAATATACTCCCATTGACTCGATTTACCTTGATAATTCAGAGCACCATTCATACATGAAGTGTAACAAAGAGCCCCTCTGACCTTAAAAGTGACAGTAATAATATTTAATCTAATCTCATATAACTGAACTTCTAATTTATTAAACCAAGCAACAATATGACCTCCTGACTTGCATATTGATGGGATAATAAACCAGTCTTTAAAACTTCAGTTTTCTGGCAGACAGTTCCATTTTTTCAAAAGACATCTTTGTTTCAGATATGAAGATCAGGTTTATGTTTTTGAATCAAAAACTGAAGACGGTTAAAAGTCTTTAAACTATTACAGCCCTGAGCATTCCAAGATAAAATAATCATGTTTATCAAAATCAAAAGATAAGAAACTATTAGCCCGGAAACACACTGATTAAACACCAATGAAATTAGGAGATTTCGAGTTCTACCAAAACAACTAGCAAAAATAAACCCAATCACAGAAGCAAAAAACACAGAACATAGCAAGTAAAAAAAATGCGTAAAACTGATAGCTATAGATAAAATTACTAACCAAAATTGAGCTTTTGGTACTTGAAGTTCTCTATCCAATCTTTAGATCCTTAAGCTTCTCAGACATCGTGGTATCTTCATTAGGACATCTTCAACATATGTTATTGGTGTTGGGTTTATTGGATCATCAGCCCCTTCATAAGTGGTAAGGGATGTATAAACCATTTCAGTTGGTGTAACTATGCCCAGATCTTTATACTCTGCCAATAGCCAAGCATACCCTTGAAGATACAACTTTCCTTCTATGAGATTCTGCAAATATATCTCTTTCTCTTTTATTTTTTTTTCATATTCATTTGTTTCAGTTTTGTCCTCTATTGTTTCTTTTTGCTTACATTTCTCAATATTCTTACCCAAATCCCAAGTCTCTCTAATAGTCACTGCTTTTACCTTCATCTCAGCATTTGGACACTGCCAGTCAATATCCATTCTTTGTCTCTTTCCATTTCCTTTTGTTAGAGTGGTAGGATTATAAACAGTACCTACGACTATGTCTAACTGCAAGTGCACAGTGTCTATTGGAGACAGAGCAAATACAGGTCGATCCTCAGGGACAAGGTGGGTGTAAAGTTGATTCCAAAATCTTACTATAACTGATTCAAACAGGAGTAACCAAAATAGTTTGTTTTGTGTGTCGATACGACAAGATATTTGGTAGTAGTTGAAATATTAAAGTAGAATGTAAATCAAGAAGTAAGAACAGATTGTAAATGAAGGCTAGAGAGCACTAGGGCAGTTGAATCCACCACCTAATCTTATGCTAAGGTAATACTTATTCAAATTATCTTCTTGTTCCTTTCCAGAGAAGAATACAATGGATGATTTATCAGCTACTCTCACTAACTCACCCCTAATATAAGCTGTCTTCTTACAGTACAACCTATCACAGGTTCATTCGATCAAAAAGCTAACTAATCCTTCCTATATCAACTAATCACAGATCTTCTTCCAGAGAGGTCTTTAATGGATGATTTATCAACCAATATCCCTAACTCACCCCTAGTATAAGTTGTCTTCTTACAGTACAACCTATCACTGGCTCATTTGGTCTATTAGCTAACTATCAATCCTAAAGCAATGAAGCACAATAAGAACAACAATATGAATCTGAATTATCTTAACACATGATTAAGGGTTTCATCTAAACCCTAGTTATTGAATTAGAACATGATGATAATACTGAAAATAAATTACTACAGCTTGGTGCACCGGCTAATCTGGGCATGAGTTTCTCATCTCACTTCCTTCTCCATTTATACACAATTTTCTCCTCAATCAATTTAATTCGATAATTACAGAATACCCACTCACCCAAACGCGTATTCTGACAGTTCCCTTCTTTAATTCAACGCTACAAGCCATTAATTTGGTGTTTCTTCACTGTTGAGGATAACCATAACCTATCTCTCTCAAACCTAGCTTCTAGGGTTACTATTATTGATAAGAAATAAGATAAGGGTGAGAGACATAGAGATATTATTAAATATTCAATTGATGTTAATTAAGGTGGTTGTGAACAAAGGTGGTGGGGGCGATGGTGTTAATGGAAGGGGAGTTGCAGGTGGAGGTTCTGTAGATGGAAGAGAAGAGAAATGAATTTCGGGTTGGGTTATGTTCTATGGGTAGGAGAAAATAGATGTGGTTTCGATGCTCGACAGCTCTATCAAATGTTGATGTACCGAGAGGATGGGTTGTTGGATGATAGGCAGTTGTAGCAAATCTGACGGTTCAGGCAAGGAAACGGGTTGGGATCTTGGGTATGGATTTGGGTTAGAGTATTATCACTTCTTCCAAGCCCAATTCATCTTGTTAACCCACTGCTAGAGTAGCTATTGCAAGCGGCTTGCGGAACGAGCGCAAGCGGATTGCAGCTGTTCTTTGCGCAATATTTCTTCTGAGTTTCTCAAGTCTTTACGCCTCTGGCCACACCAATTGCCTGCTCTTTTGGCTCCTAAAATCATCCAAGCTTTATTTAGTACCTAAAAACACAAAATAAATTAGGAAACATATTTATTCTTGAAAGCAACGAAAATACAGAATTTGGAATAAAATAGAGAGTTAGAGCACAAAAGATGAGTTAAATGGCAATAAAAAGATGTAAAAATATGCAATATTTGGCACTCATCAAATACCCCCAAACCTGAATTTTACTTGTCCTCAAGTGAAACGGAAATTAGGAAATCCTAACTATACCACTTTCGCTGGTCTCTCGAATGCATTTAGCGTATGCACTAAGCCTTTAAACCCCTAGGTGTCCCTAGTGGTCGAGTTATAGTCTCGTGAGGGTTTACCAGAGGTGTACCCACAAAACCGTCTCCAACTTCAGAGCGTAATAGAGTCCTAAACATCCAAGGAGCTATGAGGACATAGAGTTTCTGCATGCTAGTAACACGGAGTTATAAATACCAAAGAACTCATTCTCATCCTTAAGGGTTGAGCGAGGAATAACCATACCATATGAAAGAATTCGGGTTCGAGAGTAATCACAAGCCTCGACTTCTTCCTCACCAATAGGGTTTTATGATAATTGCACTCAAAAAGATCGCTTTTTTAGTCTCTCATGTGTGCAGGTAGGATTTAAAGAGAGAAATCCTGCACACGTTGAATGGTGGGAAGGATAACCTTCCGAAATAGTTTCTGGAGACTCCACAAAATTGTGGACGAAAAGAATCTTTTTCTGATGATCTCTAAGAAAGGAAATCAATCATTATAGGAGGATGGGAGTACTCACTTACCTTCACATCTGATCGGCAATCAACACCACTCTCACAGCATCCATAGAAAATGTCTCCAATCTTCGGTCTTCAACTGTTGATGATGAACTTCGTACAACCTTGACAATTTCTAATTCTTTTCTTCAATTTCCTTGTTGCTTGGAATATCTTCTTAAATTCTTCTTCTTTGTCATGGAGTTATTTAAACAAAACTAAGAAAATAAACTACAATTTTTATTATATTTTTTTTAACATAACAAAATAAATAATGAAACTACTAAATCCATGGATGAAGGACTTTATCACTCAATTCTTAACAACTTGTATTGTCTTGATTTCATAAACTTCACTAATTCTCATCTTATTTTCTTTTCGTTGCTCTTGTAAAATACATCTTCAAATGTGTATAAAATTCTGCTCTTTGTACTGTATATTCACTTTGAATAAGAATTTTACTTTTCCTTGAATTGTTGCTTGTAAACCTCGGATACTTTCTTCATAGAATCTGACGTTGCTTTGCTCGTTGATGATGTTGATGTTGTGTTTCTATGGATCTGTAGATGTTGTCGAGTGAGAGAGAATGGTGCTAACTGCAAATCAAAGAAGAAGTTTTCATATTTAGACGTCATCCTCATGATTGACAAAATTAGCACTCAAGAGATCAAAAATAGTGCTGAAAGTGGTGCGAAGTTGGGTAGCTCACCATTCCTACCCGGAATTTACGTACGGTGACACACACTCTAAAAGGACTTTTTAGATAGTCGCAAAAATTGAAGGTTGGTGCATCGCTTGGTGTAAAATAGGTAGTATCCACTAAGGGTGATCACAACTCTAATACAAAATAACTTTGCTGCACCTAATTTTCCCACCGGCATGGTTAAATTCAACTTTAACGCTCTAACAACTAGGAAACCCGATTGTGTTATCTAGTTTTTCAAGTTCAGTTATTTTGGCCAGACTCTCTATGTAAACATATCAAGAATCATGCTTGTGACTCGAGAATCTCTACAAGTTGGAGGTTTTATGCAAAAAAAAAAATTTAAATAAAAGGAAAAGGAAAAGAAAAGACTGAAAACTCTATATGCATAACACTCCCCCGCACCTAAATCTAACATTGTCCTCAATGTTTCAAAAGATGATAAAAATTTAAATAGCAGCATACCATGAGAACCATGTTGATTATAGAAAGGGAAGAGATTATCGGTATGTCGGAAAAAGCAAGATTAGAGCTTCATTATTCAAGGCTAGAATCCAACACTTTCAGCTGAGATTATATTGGATTAGCACAATATATGCAAGATAAAAGAAGACTCAACTGACTCAAGATAGAAAATATAACATTACCTACTGGATTATATACAAGGGAATTCACCATACATTAACAATCGAAAGAGTTGGGGATCAACCCGAAAGACACAATGCAAAAATTTTAGTAGCCTCACACAATTATAATAGGACAGAAGTGCAAGTGAGGCTGCAAAAAAAAATGTGTTACCCCCAAACCTAGATTTTTAACAGATATACTTTTGGGCACGAAGTCTAACAAATTTGGAGGTTCCTCATGCACAAGGTCTAACTCAAAGTGGACATGCTCAGGGATGGATGGAGAGACATGCGTAAACTCCAACTGCGGCTCATCAAAGGTATTATATTTAGCTGCAAAATAGTCCAAGAGGAATTGGGAGGCACACAATTCTAGTCCTAGATTAGGTATTCTTAGAATGGTTTTACAATTTTGTTACAAACCAAATCTAGGTTGGGAGGAACAGTCTCAGTTTGTGACTTAGGCTGGTAAGTTGGCACATTTAAGTTGTTTTCATGTATAAGATCATTAGTACCATCACACACTTTCCTTAAGTCAGAAACAGGTATAACATGCTCACATTCGTAGAACAATTCATTAAGCCCCAGTTCAGTATCATCAGCATCATTCAAACTTTCATCTCAAGCATAGGATCGTCATAAGAAACATCAGATTGTGACTTAGGTAGGGAATCCGACATATCGAAATCATTTTCATGCATAGAATTATTAATGTCTACAGAAAATTCAACCTTTCCTAAGTCATACACATCTTCACAGAACAGTTGTACAAGCTTCAAGTCAGTATCAACATCACATGTATATGCATATGGAATACTAGTAGAAACATCATTCATGAAGGTCGAGGCAGAGAAGCCTAATGTCTCTGAAGTCTGAACCCAAAGGTTCCATAGAATTTTCATAATAAACATGTTCTTCTAATATAACATCATTATCATCATCATCATAACAGAAATGCAATGTTCTATTCAAACCCATAATGTCTCTAGTCCACTCATTTACCTCTAGATTGGGTTCATATTCAATATTAGTTTTCTGAGTATAGAAACATAAACACTATATTAAAAATTTAGGAATCATCTTATCATGAAATTCCTCCCTTCCCTCCTTTTGTACATGAAGCAAAATCATATCTAAATATGCATTAATTTGTTCCATGGAAGGAGAGTCTTCAACAGTAGGTATCCTCATAGCATGTGGATATTCAATACATGGTTGAGCATGAGGGTCACTACAGAAAGGAAATTCAGAGGCTTGTCCATATGGATTACCTTGGAAATGGTTATCAGTCCATGCAAAATTTGGGTCATCTATGTACTCTAGGTCACAAGTCTACAAATAGGGGTAGTTTTCATATTTTTGATAGAAAGAATTAACATGGTCTTCCCTATATTGCCTAAAAGCATATATTTCAGGACATTGCTCAGTTAAATGACTTGTGCAGCCACAGATGACGCAAACGGAAAGTTCAACTTGCCTAGATGACATAGATGTGACAGATTTATCATATACATGCATTTCTAAAGTAGTGATTTGAGCTTCTAACTGATCCAAAACTGACGAATCTGTGAGTGAGGCACTAATAAAATGTTCATTTTCACTCTGTGGTGGATGATACATGTGTGAATAGTCATCAGGGTCCATGTGTTGAGTCTCAGGACTATGAGAATGTCCAAAAAAATCCCTATAACTATTGACATCATGGTCTGTGGAAGGCTCATAATGTGAAGCATGCCCATAAGCAAGTTCTCTAATGGATTTGTTTTCATCCCCAGTTGCAGACCAAAATCCTGACATTTTTTTTATTTTATTTTTTTAATATAAAAAGAAATGAATGCTTCTACCAATTCCTAAATAGATTGATGCAAACAAGTATATAGGCTACTAAGCACGACAGGCTAAACATACAGTAAAAGAATATAATTACAAAAACTAACAAGAAAAATTACAATTGATGTTGTTGTGACAATGGCAGAGTGTTGTGACGTCTATCAATCCTGAACTGTGTTTCTATTGGCTTTGACAATAAAAATATGGTCAACTAACGAGAGGACAACTCGTATTCGTCAACAAGATGTATAGCACAATTGTTAAACCCAATATTGAACCATTCAGACTAAGCAATTACAAAGTAGAAACGTCATTTTGTTGTCATGTTTAAGAAACTTACCTCCGGTACGCATCCGGGAAAGGCTACTTGGAACTATTGTTCCCTGTTTTCTTTTGAAGCTCTTATTCTTACCTTTTTGTGGTACGTAATCTCTCCAACTATAAACAACTCCAGCGACATGCCACAACAGCCTGGTGAGTATCTGATAAGCTCAAGAGAACTGTTCAGTACCCAAAAATGTGCAAATAAAACGAAGAAATATGTACACTAATTTATGACTACTAACAGTTTATGGAATAGTAACTACAGATGGACAATATGCACGATTGAGCAGTGTGCAAACAGAACTAAGTTACACAGATGATAGAAATAACTAAGTGTTTGAGGGTGAAAACGGTTTCTGCTGATTTTGGTAATTTCGGGTGTGTGTGTGAGAAAAGAATTTAGACCCTAAACGATGTACTGCAAGGGAATACTTTAGATTCGAGAGATCAATCTTTACAAATCCGGCCTAAACTAAGAAATGGCCTTTCCAGACTTGATTCGGTCACAAAGTGAAGGAGAAGGGTTGGTTTTGGGGAGGGAACCGAAGAAAGTGTTGAGACCAGAATAGTTGATTCTGGAAGAGTAGTTGTTTTCTATGACTTGTATCAGAAAGCGGGAAGCTAACAGATGGAAAGCTAGCAAATGTTTTCTGAGTGTTGTATGCTCCTGATATGAACTTGTTGTTCGGTGGAAATAGGTAATGCCTATTTATACAAGTCGAAGTGAAACGTACTCTGGTCTCATTAAGAAATAGAAAACGGGTGAGTAAATGGGAGGAGGTGGTAACCGGTAACGCCTGGAATTAGTGTTCCATAAAAGAAATCATTTCACCATTACTTCCTGTATTTACTAACCGCCTCATCCTTATGATACTTTCTTATAACGGGCGTAGTGTACGCCGCACGCTGTAAACCGCCAAACCAATACCCAATGAGCATCCCCCAGTTTGTGACATGTGTTGATGTCTCGAGTGTTTTCATGGAAAACATGTAGCATCTTGTTGTCGTCTGGAAAGTCGAGCTTGGGAGACTTGCCGGCTCGGTGACCTTCGATGGTCGAGATTTTGCATCTTAAGAGGAAAGGTAGTCGTTGATTATTGCAACCCTTCGTTTGGTAGCCAGTGGCATGAAAGCACGCTCGGTATGGCTTTAATATGGATTGGTTTAGGCGCGGCCAAAAGTTAGGGTTTTGGCTTTGTTTAGGCGCGACCAAACTAGGGCCAAAAGTTTCCATGAGTTAGTTGGTAACCTTGAATGGCTAAGATCTGCATCTTAGATGAAAAGGTGGTCGTTGATCGTTGTAGGACTTCGTTTTTGCATCCACATAGGGAAAGCAGGTATGGCGTGGAGCGGCAAGGTGGTTGGCATGCCATTGGCACATGTGGCATGGCATGCCTTGGCACGGTTTGGCGTGGCCAAAACTAGGGTTTTGGGCCAAAGGTCACCATGCGTTGTCTGGCGACCTTGGACGGCTAGGATTTGCATCTAGGATTGAAGGGTGGCCGTTGATCGTCGCACGCCTTCGTTTTGGTAGCCGCATAGGGAACGCCGGCATGGTATGGCACGTCAAGGTGGTTGGCATGCCATTGGCACATATGGCATGGCATGCCTTGGCGCGGTTTGGCGTGGCCAAAACTAGGGTTTTGGGTCAAAGGTTACCATGTGTTGTCTGGCGGCCTTGGACGGCTGGGATTTGCATCTAGGATTGAAGGGTAGCCGTTGATCGTCGCACGCCTTCGTTTTGGTAGCCGCATAGGGAAGTCCGACATGGTATGGCGCGACAAGGTAATTGGCATGCCATTGGCACATGTGGCATGGCATGCCTTGGCGCGGTTTGGCGTGGCCAAAACTAGGATTTTGGGACGAAGGTTACCATGCGTTGTCTGGCGACCTTGGACGGCTGGGATTTGCATCTAGGATTGAAGGATGGTCGTTGATCGTCGCACGCCTTCGTTTTGGTAGCCGCATAGGGAAGGCCGACATGGTAGGGCCAAGGAAAATAGCGCGGATGGCTTGGCATAGTAGGGCCAAGGGTTTGGACGGCTTGGCATGGTGGGGCCAAGGCAGAATGGTGCGAACGGCTTGGCATAGTGGGGCCAAGATAGAATGGTGCGGACGGCTTGGCATAGTGGGGCCAAGGAAGAATGGTGCGGATGGCTTGACCTAGTGGGGCCTAGGAGGAATGGTGCGAACGGCTTGGCATAGTGGGGCCAAGGCAGAATGGTGCGAACAACATAGTTAGGGCCAAGGCAAGGTGCGGTTGGATTGGCATGGTGGGGCCAAGGGTTTGGCATGCCATTAGCGCATGGTGCGGCCAGCATGGCTAGGGCCAAGGGTTTGGCATTCCATTGGCGTATGGTGCGTCCAGCATGGCTGGCGCGATAAACGTGGATGACATGGTTTGCCATTGTCACAGTGGTGTGGCTGACATGGTTGGCATGCCTTGGCGCGAAGGTGTGGCTGGCACGGTTTTCCATTGGCACAGTGGTGCGGCTGGCATGGTTGGCATGCCTTGGCGCGAATATGTGGCTGGCACGGTTTTCCATTGGCATAGTGGTGCGGCTGGCATGGTTGGCATACCTTCGCGAAGATCTGGCTGGCACGGTTTGTTATTGGCACAGTGGTGCAGTTGGCATGGTTGGCATGCCTTGGCGCGAAGATGTGGCTGGCATGGTTTGCCATTGGCACAGTGGTGCGGCTGGCATGGTTGGCATGCCTTGGCGCGGTAGTATGAGAATTAGGGTTTGGCATGAATGATGTTAGTCAATGTTAAGGGTTTTGCCGTGGAACATGACCCATGTAAAAAAAAAAAGGTACCCCGGTAATTCTTATGTAGGCATGCTGATTGATTCAATAAATGTGTTAATGGTCATAGTGACGTCATGTCGGATGTATAGTTTTATGATTTTAACCCTAAGCTAAAAACCACCATCAACATTAAGTCCCCTGCTTATCTCGGAACAGGAGCATTTTTGCGAGGTAAGCATAAGATGGTGACGGGCAAGGACAAAAATCGAAGCGACAAGTCGTGCAAAGATGGTCAGGAAGGTCCGACTAACCTTTTTCGAGAGGTAAGGAGAGTCCATGATCCTCGTGTTTGGCGGCTTTGCGCAGATTCTATTCGTGGTGTAGACCGTGAAGTGGTGAGATGAAGATCGCCGACTTAGTTTGGCTATGCATCACCTTGGCTGGGTTAGGGAACATCATGACGCTGGCTTGGTTAGTTGCTTGTGTTGGCGCGACAAGTCATGACGTGGCACGGTGGTGCAAGGCATGATGCGGTTTGGTGAGGCAAAGCATGCGCGGACGGCTTGGCGTGGTAGGTCTAAGGCAATGGTGAGGTCCTGACGAGGCAAGCATGGCGGACGGCTTGGCATGTGGTGGGCCAAGGCAATGACGCAGACGGTCTTGGCATGGTGATTTGTCTTCGTGGGCCCGGTTGCCTCTTTTCCTTACTTGACTCAAAAAAGGAAGTCCTTTCCTTATTCAAACTCCCAAGAATCACTCCTATAAAAGGAGGGTCGGCCTCTCCTTTTATTTCACACCTATATTTTTTTTTATTCTGGCCGTGTGGTAACAGTAAAGCGGACGATCGAATCCCAGGTATGTCTTCCAACACTTCCTCTTTAACTTGCTTTTCTTGTTTTTCTTTTTTCTTTTTGTGTTAGTGCAAACCTTAGCTGTAGGCGTACCTTTTCATGAACTTGCAGAAATATTGTCCTTCTGCGTTGGTATGAATCCTAGCCGTAGGTATGTTTTGCACGAAATTGTAATAACATTTAGGTACCATAGTGATGTTGGACGCCTCGATTACCGTGCAAAGTAGGCATGCATGAGCTGGTAATTGTCATTCCCTTCCCGTGAAAACCTAGACTCTAGGGTTTACTCCTTTTTTCCTGGTGTGGCCGTGTGTATTGTTCCCGTGGTGGGGCATGCCTCCTCGGCCGGGCGCAAAATTTCTGCTGCAGGGTACGGCCTTGGCGTGAGGTGGTGATGCAGGGTTTGTCAGTCCCCATTTCTTTTCCTATGCGCATTATGACTTTGAAACAAATTGGCTTGCGTCCAGGATGGATCTCCTGTGTCTGATAAAATAATTTCCATGCACTTTCCGTAATAATTTCTCTTCGTATTGTTCCGTTGTAGTTATTTCGAAGGTGGAAGTAGCGTGAGAGAATTTTTGTTAAGATGTCATTTGAGAAAAGTTCTGCCGTACCGAAAGATGTTGGCAATTCCAAGCCAAACATAGATGATGAGTTCTTTACAACATCCTCCACGATTAGGAGAAATCACCTCAAGTATGTGTCGGTTCTTCTGACTGGTCCGGAAAGTGAAGGAGAGGCCCGGTCGGTTCGGCCAGGAGGTGTAATAAGGTTTTGTCTTCAGAGGAAAGAGTGTCATGCTTCTCCTATTGACTTTAAAATCTCTGTGAGTCCGTTGCGTCCCTTTGAGAAATGGATGCGATTCATGATGAGCCAAGAATGTGTAAAAGCCAGTTTAACCAAGGCGCAGATCATTGATGTTGTCGTGGCTTCCGTAGTGCTTCAAATTAGGAAAGACATTCCAGGATTGGTTGATTTTATATCCCGATGGTGTCCAGATACTCACACGGCCATATGCAGGTGGGGTGAAATGACTATCTCCTTAGAGAGCGTGGTTGTGTTGCTGAACCTTCCCGTAATATGAAACCTCGATGTCAAATTGTCTGCAGATGAAGAAGAAATGCGCGCCGCTCTGGTTGCGAAATTAAAAGGATTCGTTCGGAAATAAAACGAGACGAGGTGCTTCTATGGGTGGTGGGTGTCTCAGTGGTTTCCCGATGAGTTGAAGCCGAATCAGAAGAATAATACGCTTCATGTCGCGGCGTTCTTGGATCTTTGGTTATCCAGAGATGTTTTCGATGACGGCTCGGGTAAGAAAGAGATAAGACAGGAAATTATCAAGTTTGCCATAAAATTGGAAAAAGGTGTCGTTCTCCCCATCGCCGGCTTGTTTCTTGGTTCTATGTACACACACTTGGATCAGCTGGTCGCGGATATGTGCGCTTCAAATGGTTACATGAAAGTGGATTCATATATTCATGCCGCCTTTCTCCAAGCATGGTTGTGGGAGCACTTACAAAGGTATGCTCCAAAACCGTTGACCGCACTTCTAGAGTCTTGGGGTGACTCTAGAATACTGCGCTGGTCGAATAGGCGCCCAAATATTGGCTCGAACCTGGTTGGATTCCTTGACAACTCGCACACGGTTAATTTTCGTCCATGGGCTCCGGTGCATGCGTCCATAACTCAGATCAGTACCTTTGCTCCTTCTCTGAGCATGTCTTTGTCTTCTGATAAAGAGGATATGAGTGTTGGAGAGATGGTCTTCATGCGAAGCTGCACGTCCGGTCATGTGTCGTCTTTCTTTCGAGAACCTTGCAAAGCAGTCTCTTATAATATCGATAGGGAAGCTTGGCATATGGGTTTTGACCAAGGGGTCCCACTTGCTCGTCAGCCGGTTGTTCTAGAAGTCTCGTTGCCAACTGTTCTTGATGCTACTGTCCTTGTGTCGGGTAAAAATCTCCCTTTCCTGCTTGCGGGACGAAATCCATCAACAACCTCCAAATACAACATATTTTGGCAGGATGAGTTTCTTGTTTTCCATGGATTCGTGAATGATGCGGTAGAAAACCGTCGCGATAAGGCTTCTCCTGCGGTTTTAGCGGAGCATCCACTGCTAAGGGATCCTTCTTCGCCCAAGAGAAAATCCGTTAGCCCGAATGCAGATAGTCCCCAAGTGAAGGAGCGAAGATCTAAAAGTCGTGCAGATGGTTCTAAGTCGGTTTCGACAGCCCTACCTACTTTCAGTTCGTCCAATATGCGGGTACGTATGATTTTCCTCTTGACTTTAGTTGGATCGTGTATATTCTTGTTTCTTTTCTGAGTATCCGTCTTTGTATCGTGCCTAGGGTCTCAGCAGCGTGAACGCCTTTACCAAACTTTCAAGTAGTCAGAAAACATCGCTTCTCGAGAAGGAGGTGACGGTGCTGAGCCTATCCATGGTGATGGGGAACCCGAGAAGGATGAAAGTTCAGAGTCCAGTGATGGAGAGAGTAGCTCTTCCGACAGCAGTGCTGAATCTTCCTCTAGTCAGTCTGAAAGCGAATCAGTGAGTCTCCCGCATGTTTTTTTTCCTCTCTCCCTTTCTCTTTGAAAAATATCTAATCCGTAATATCATAGGGGGAAGTCGTTTCTGAAGATGGCCCTGAGATGGAGACTGGCGGAGATACAACTTTGTCTCCAACTGTGGCAGCCGCACCGGGTGACCTTGAAATGGATGTTGATCGGGATGAAAACGTCGTTGTGACTCATACAATGGAGAGTACTCCAGTGGACGCACGTGCAATTGTCGTTAGGAATCCCTTGCCTGTCGCTGATGTAGTCGCGGGCGCCACTTTCAATCCTCCATACCTGGTTCCTCATCCGGATCATGTGTTGATCGGGGGATTTAGCGTGCCAACCAAACATGCGGCGCTATACACAAAGATATGGTAAAGCTACGTACATATCGCCACGACCAAGAAAATTACTAGTCGATTTGCGTTGGTTAAGCGTGTGGAGGAAGTTTTGTCTTCGATTGACGACATGTGCAACGTGACAGGTCATACTGTTTCTGAGGATGTAGTCTCGAGATGGAGGTTCCATCGTGATGTGTGTGTAAACTTCGAGTTCAATGTTCCTTGGTTCGTTGAAGGTCTCTCTGAGGTTGAAAAGTTGTTGGCCGAAACAGTCGAAAGTCCTTCTGCCGATATGTTGAAGAAGCAGGAAGTGGAAGTCGAAAATTTGTCCAGGAAGTTGAAGTTGAAGTTGAAGAGGGAGGCTCTCCAAAGCACGAAGGAGGATTTCGCCAAAAAGATCAAGCCATTGTTGAAAAACTTTCCTTGAACGGATTTCTGTCTTATGAACTTCTTATTTTAGGTTTTTTTTTCAAAAGGAAAATGAAACGCCTAGTTTATGGTTTTGATTTCCAGAATTTTTGGGTTGGTAGACAAATGTTACTCTGAGGTTTTTGAATTATTATTTAGAATGAATCGTTTTAGAATAATGATGTTTTGGTTATGAACATAAGTGTCATGAGTACCCCAAGAGAGTCATTGGTAGGCGAATATAGATGTGTAAATAAGATGAATAAATGGATGCCTACAGTGATACCGCAAGTGCACGGTGTTGTTGCAGTGAGTGCACAAGTACGGGTCGAATCCACAAGGACTTGGGGTGTTATGAAGTTTTCCTAGATAAGCTAATTCTATATGCAAGGCAGTGACAATGAGGGATAGGCCAAGGCAGGGAAACAAGGATACAATGCATATGTACAACGACAGTGGCAATGGTATATACAAAGGTAGCAAAGGTATGTACAAGGCAACAAGAAATCCAGGATGCATATCTACAATGACAGTGAAGGTGATATATTTACATTGAGGTAGTAATATAGTAACAATGTGACAAAACAAAGACAATGGCCAAGGGCCAAAGGCAGTGACAGGGAAACAAAGTGGAAAAGTAGTGAAAAAAATGAAAACAGTGGGAATGGAAGTGTATGGAGATGGATGAGAATTCTCTTTCACCTAGCTAGTTAGCCTGGGATAAATCCTTGTCCCTAATGGACAAGAGGGTCTAGTTCAAGCTAGTCTCTTGGCCAGGGCAATTCATGTGGCAAGTTATCTAACCTAAAATCCTTGGTTAACCCCTAGCATTGCCTATCTGATTAAAGCATAAACAATCACAGGTCATTTAGGTTTTTAGGTCTCTAACTAATATGGCTGGTTAATCCCTTAGAACTACCACTAACCCCTAGCATTAGTGGTCTTTTTACAGCACCACTAATCACAAGTCAGTGAGGCTTTTAGGAATTTAGCTAGCCTAGACTATTTTGAGTTCTACAAGAATCAACCTAAAGGCTAACCAACAAGGCTTAAGGGTCTTCTCACCCTAGTGGTGGATTTAGAACATGCTGAAGTTAGGAGTTTTCATGTTTGTCAAGCATTAAGACTCAAAACAAGAACATGTGAGTCAAACAGGGGAATTACATGAACATTAACGTGCACAAGAACATGAACATAACATCAGAACAAAGTTTAGAACAAAATTTAACAGTGAAGAACATGTACTGATAGTATTATGGAATTGAAATTGAAATTAAACATGAAATTAACCCAATTAGGGGGTATCTCGGATGACCCAAGAACCCCTTTTGCATTCTCTACAGCTTCCCTTTTATAGTTTTTCAAAAATACAAAACCCTAATTCGAAACCCTAATTTTTTGGGGAAAATCAAATTCTCTCACCAATTTCCTGAATTGAGCTCGACCCATGCTTTGGGTATGTCCCCTCTGCTCTTCTGAAGCTTTTCCTGCCCTCAATTTTGTCTTCTCCTCGCTGTTGGTGAAACCCTAGCTCGAGCTTTCTTGTCAAACCCACACCTAGGGTTCAGAGATGTGAATTTAGAAAGAAGTCTAGGCTAGGGAGAGATGTCGTGGTGTTGTCGGTGGTTGTGTGGTTCGAGAAGAAGGTGTAGCTGGTGGAGGTGATGGAGTTGCAGAACTGTGGAGCAGCTCTCTGCAGTTTGGGGAAGATGAGAAGAAGAACTCGATGGAGAAGAAGGGTCCGTTTGGTTAGGGGTATAGGGTTCTGATGCTAGGGTGTGAGGCGGGTGTATCAAAGGTTGATGCTCAGCAAAGCGAAAGTGTAGGATGAAAAGGTGATGGAATGATCCAACGACGCGATAGAAGCGACCGTTGGATGATGAGATACAACAAAACTGACGGCTTCAGATGGAGTTAGGTACTATAGTGTTTGACGGGAGCTTCGGAGTTTGATGCACAATGATGAGGCGACCGTTGGATGATGAGATGGATCCAATCTGACGGCTAGAAATGGAAACGGGTATGGATATAGGAAATGGATTTGGGTGAGGGTTTTGGGCCTTGGGTATGCCAAGCCCATATCTTCTTTAAGAACAATTCTTCCTCTTCAATCCCACTTCTAGTTGATCCGGCTCTTCCAAACATCATTCTTCGCTTCCTCCTAGCGAGATTCTTTGCCGTTTCTTTGCTCTTTTTGCTCCGTGAGTTATTCAGGCTTTATTTAGTACCTAAAAATGCAAAATTAATTAAGAAAAGTATTTATTCTTGAAAACAACGAAAACACAGAATATGGGATAAAATGTAGAATTAATGCACAAAAGATGAGTTAAATGCCAAGAAAAATATATAGAAATATGCACTTTTTAGCACTCATCAAATACCCCCAAACCTGAATTTTACTTGTCCTCAAGTAAAAAAAAACTAAGGAAATCCTACCTATACCACTGTCGCTGGTCCCTCGAATGCATTTAGCGTATGCACTAAGCCTTTTAAACCACTAAGTGTCCCTAGTGGACGAGTGAAGTCTCGTGAAGGTTTGCTTAGAACGTACCTACAAAGTTCTAGGTCAAAATATAAGCTCAGATTCCGTCAAATGTGATATGTGCAAGTCAGTTTAAGCTCACAGCAAAATGGAGATGTCAATCTAGCTATCAAAGGCACAATCCTAGCACTGATAACAAATAAAGACATGTGATAAGAGTGTAAAGTGTATCTACACATGTGTAAAGAAAGATCGGATGTTATGACTACTAATCACCAAGAGATAGTTTCTCAGGCTAAGAACCAAGGTCGAAATCTAGCTAGTTGTCCGGACTTTACGAGAATTGTGAATGAGTTGGAGGTATTTCACAATTACTCGCGTTGTACATCAATGGAATACACCCTCCTTGCTTATTACAATGAAACAACAAAATGACTATTTACATGACTCTTATTTACATTGACTACTCTCTTTTATTTTTAGAACAAGAGAGAATGGAATTGATAAATACTTGATTGATTTTTTCATTTTTTTCATTCTTTTTTTTTTGACTTTTTTTTTTTTT
>NC_039358.1:74653236-74674425 GCF_003573695.1 Papaver somniferum
TTTGATTTTTTTTTTTCTGAATATATACATCATTTTTTATTTTTTTATTTTTTTATTTTTTTTCAACAAACAATTCTTTTAATACATATACAAAAGTAAACAAAAAAAATTACATGACTCTTAGCAAGAGGTAGCCCTTTTTGATGCACCCAGTTAAATTCGATGGTTGTCTTTCTTAATGTAACCTCCACCTTCTATCCCAACCAACCAAAGAACAAGCTAGTCAAGTTTCGTTCAGTATTCTAAAGTGATTGGCAACTAAAACTTCCGATAGAACACCTCAAGGATGAGGCTATACATGTATTGGTAGATCGTGCGCGTGCAAATTTCTTATCACTATGTGAATTGTGCTAGAATCAGGGTGCCTAAATATCTAGACTAAGACTCCTAAAAATTACATATTTGCACAAGAGTCAACATTTCAAGGTAAATGAGCTCCATTTTTATGTTTTTTTCAATTTTTAATTTTTAATTTTGATTTTTTTTTCATTTTTTTCAAAAAGAAGGATTTCTTGTTTTCAATTATGGCATATTATCAAAGTATCTACTTTTCACCCCCAAACCTAAACTAAACATTGTCCTCAATGTTTCAAAATATGAACAAAATTATAATACAACATATGAAGAGGATCATGTTGAGTAGAGAAAAAGGAAAGAGAATACCCGATTTCGGTGAAAGCAATATTAGAACTCCGTTATTCAAGGCAAGAATCCAACATATATCAGCCGAGATCATATTGGATTAGCAAAATATATACAAAAGGAACAAAAGGGTTTTAAGAAATTTTATCTACTGGATTATATACAAAAATTTCACCATACACTAATAATCTAAAGAGTTGAGGATCAACCCAAAAGACAAAGTGTAGAGGTTTCAACAGCTTCACACAAATATAACAGGAAAGAAACGCAAGTGAAACTGTGAAACAAAATGAGCTACCCCCAAACCTGGATTTTTCAACGGATAAAATTTTGGAAACAAAATCTCGCAGTTTTGGGGGTTCATCATGTACAAGGTCTAACTCAAAGTGAACTGTGCTAGGGACGGGCAAACATGCTAATTCCAACTGTGGTTCCTCAAATGTATTATACTTAGAAGAAAAATAGTCCAAGAGGACTTGGGAAGCACACAGTTCCAAACCTAGATTAGGGACTCTCAGAAAAGTCGGTTTGACAATATGGGTACAAACCAAATCTAGGTTGGGTGGAAGGCCATCAGATTGTGACTTATGTAGGACGATAGGCACATCATTACTAATCACATCAACATCTCCTAAGTCTTCTACACGTGTCACAACATGCTCACAATCATCAAACAAATTGGCAAGATCACAATCAGAGTCATCAACATCATCAACAAATTTATTCTCATGCATCGGCAAATCAGGAGAAATATCACAATGTGACCTAGGTAGAGAATCAGACACATCAAATACATTTTCATGCATATTAGCATTAGTGTCTACAGAAGATTCAACTATTCCTATGTCATGCTCATCTTCGCAGAATAATTGTACGAATCCCATGTCAATATCAAAATCATATGAATTACAATGAGTATTAGAAAAAACAACATTCATGAAGGTCGAGGGCGAGAAGCCATATGTTATTGAACCAACAGGTTCCACAATATTTTCATGTTCTTCTAACATATCATCATAATCATCATAATCATCATCATGGTAGCATGCATATTGGTCCTCATTAAAAGTGGTGGTGTCATTAGTCGATTCATGTTCCTCTAAATTAGGTTCATATTCAACATCATTTACATGAATGGGACTAGACACTTCATTAGGGACAACATACATTTCCTCATGAATTTCCTCCTTTTGTAGGTGAAGCAAAATCTGATCTAAATATGCCTGAATTCGTGATGTAGATCTATCAAAGTTTTGCTTACCGAGTCTTAAAGCTTCTGTGGTGGAGTCTAAATTTATGGGAGTACAAAATTCTTCATGTTCAAATTGTGGTGAATGGTACATGTGTGCATGGTCATTAGGGTTTACAAAATATTGATCGCAACCCTCAAAGGATTGATTATGGTCCCAATGACTACCATTCTCACAATTTATGGGCATTTCATACCTTGGATTTTCTCTAGATTGCCTAAAATTATGCAAAATATGAAAATTCTCAACAAGGTGGTCTAAACTACCACATGCGGGACATACATAGATTTCAGGTTTCCTAAGAAAATTAGATGTGACAGATTCCTCATGTGATTGCATTTCTAAAGCTGTGATTCGAGCTTCTAATTGATCGATCAGTGATGATTGTGTGAGTGAGGCACTAGCAAAATGTTCATTTTCACATTGTGGTGAATGATGCATGTGTGAATAGTTATTAGGGTTCATGTATTGAGGCTCGGGACTTTGAAAATGTCCATAATAATTCCTATAACTATTGACATCATGGTCTATGGGAGGTTCATAACGTGGAGTATGTCCATACGCAAGTTCTCTAAGGGATTTGTTGTATTCCCCAACTGTAGACCAAGATCTAGACATGACTGGGCTCAAAAGCTAAGTAACTATGTTACAAAGCCCAAAATTTGGTTTTTAATGGGTTTGGATTTTTGGGAAAAATTTGGTTTTTATGGGTAACATTTGGTTTTGTCGGGTTTGAAAAGAAATTTGGTTTTTAATGGGTTTTGAAAACTCCTTTTGGTTTTAATGGGATGAGGCCCAGCTAACTGGTTCAAATATTCTGTGGGACAAGCCCAGCGAACGGCCTAGAGATTTGAGTACACGGCCCAACTAACGAGTTCAGCAAGCCCAGAAACTAACGAAGCCCAGCTGAGTTGGTAGGTTCAGTTAAACTTTTTTAGGTTGTTTGTTGGGTTTTTGAAACCCAAAATTTTGATAGGGACAATCCCACAGTTAAGCTCAAATACAAACCCAAAAGTTAACTTAAATTACAAGCCCAACAAAAAAAAATGGAAAAAATTATTACAAGCCCACAAATTAAAAATGGAAGCCCACAGGTTGGGTTCTCTTAATGGGTTTAGGCTTACTTGCTTAAGCACAGCCCAGCTGCTCAGTTTGGTTGCAAAAGCCCAGTTGGGCTTTGGATCATCCTAAGCTTTGGCTTCAACACTCAAGTCCCGGTTGGGTTTGGTTCAATTTCCTCTCCTTCTGCAGCTTACAGCCCAGTTGGGCTTGGTTCAAATCAGTTCACTTCACAAGCCCAGTTGGGCTTTATCTTACACCAGCTGCAGCAGCTTCAGCAGGCAGCAGCAGCAGGGAACAGCGACAGGAGCACAACAGCAATAGCAGCAGCAGCTCCAGAGCAACAGCAGCAGGCTTGGCCTGGCAGGAAACAGCAGCAGCACCAGGTAGCACAGGTAGGCTTCAGGCAGCAGTTCTGGCACCAGCAGCAGCAATCAAGGCTCAGCAGCAGGAACAGATCAACAGCAATCAAGGCTCAGCAGCTTCACCAGTTCAGGGCTTGGGTTCTAGCTGCAGCTTTGGTTCAGCAAGTTTCAGCCTTAGCAGCACAGCAACAAGCCCAGCAGCTCACAGGAGTCTTGGCCTGGCACAAGCAGGAGCACCACAGCAGCACAAGAGCACCAGCAGCAGCAGAGGCAGTGAACAGGGAAGAAAGCAAAGAATGCAGGATGATGCAAGAAATGCAAAAATGCTTATACTAAGATGCTTATACTAGAATGCAATGCAAAAATGATGCAAGACACAAGAAAAAATTAACACACAACGCCAAGTCCCCGGCAGCGGCGCCAAAAACTTGGTAGGCGAATATAGATGTGTAAATAAGATGAATAAATGGATGCCTACAGTGATACCGCAAGTGCACGGTGTTGTTGCAGTGAGTGCACAAGTACGGGTCGAATCCACAAGGACTTGGGGTGTTATGAAGTTTTCCTAGCTAAGCTAATTCTATATGCAAGGCAGTGACAATGAGGGATAGGCCAAGGAAGGGAAACAAGGCTACAATGCATATGTACAACGACAGTGGCAATGGTATATACAAAGGTAGCAAAGGTATGTACAAGGCAACAAGAAATCCAGGATGCATATCTACAATGACAGTGAAGGTGATATATTTACAGTGAGGTAGTAATATAGTAACAATGTGACAAAACAAAGACAATGGCCAAGGGCCAAAGGCAGTGACAGGGAAACAAAGTGGAAAAGTAGTGAAGAAAATGAAAACAGTGGGAATGGAAGTGTATGGAGATGGATGAGAATTCTCTTTCACCTAGCTAGTTAGCCTGGGATAAATCCTTGTACCTAATGGACAAGAGGGTCTAGTTCAAGCTAGTATCTTGGCCAGGGCAATTCATGTGGCAAGTTATCTAACCTAAAATCCTTAGATTAACCCCTAGCATTGCCTATCTGATTAAAGCATAAACAATCACAGGTCATTTAGGTTTTTAGGTCTCTAACTAATATGGCTGGTTAATCCCTTAGAACTACCACTAACCCCTAGCATTAGTGGTCTTTTTACAGCACCACTAATCACAAGTCAGTGAGGCTTTTAGGAATTTAGCTAGCCTAGACTATTTTGAGTTCTACAAGAATCAACCTAAAGGCTAACCAACAAGGCTTAAGGGTCTTCTCACCCTAGTGGTGGATTTAGAACATGCTGAAGTTAGGAGTTTTCATGTTTGTCAAGCATTAAGACTCAAAACAAGAACATGTGAGTCAAATAGGGGAATTACATGAACATTAACGTACACAAGAACATGAACATAACATCAGAACAAAGTTTAGAACACAAGAACAAAATTTAACAGTGAAGAACATGTACTGATAGTATTATGGAATTGAAATTGAAATTAAACATGAAATTAACCCAATTAGGGGGTATCTCGGATGACCCAAGAACCCCTTTTGCATTCTCTACAGCTTCCCTTTTATAGTTTTTCAAAAATACAAAACCCTAATTCGAAACCCTAATTTTTTGGGGAAAATCAAATTCTCTCACCAATTTCCTGAATTGAGCTCGACCCATGCTTTGGGTATGTCCCCTCTGCTCTTCTGAAGCTTTTCCTGCCCTCAATTTTGTCTTCTCCTCGCTGTTGGTGAAACCCTAGCTCGAGCTTTCTTGTCAAACCCACACCTAGGGTTCAGAGATGTGAATTTGGAAAGAAGTCTAGGCTAGGGAGAGATGTCGTGGTGTTGTCGGTGGTTGTGTGGTTCGAGAAGAAGGTGTAGCTGGTGGAAGTGATGGAGTTGCAGAACTGTGGAGCAGCTCTCTGCAGTTTGAGGAAGATGAGAAGAAGAACTCGATGGAGAAGAAGGGTCCGTTTGGTTAGGGGTATAGGGTTCTGATGCTAGGGTGTGAGGCGGGTGTATCAAAGGTTGATGCTCAGCAAAGCGAAAGTGTAGGATGAAAAGGTGATGGAATGATCCAACGACGCGATAGAAGCGACCGTTAGATGATGAGATACAACAAAACTGACGGCTTCAGATGGAGTTAGGTACTATAGTGTTTGACGGGAGCTTCGGAGTTTGATGCACAATGATGAGGCGACCGTTGGATGATGAGATGGATCCAATCTGACGGCTAGAAATGGAAACGAGTATGGATATAGGAAATGGATTTGGGTGAGGGTTTTGGGCCTTGGGTATGCCAAGCCCATATCTTCTTTAAGAACAATTCTTCCTCTTCAAGCCCACTTCTAGTTGATCCGGCTCTTCCAAACATCATTCTTCGCTTCCTCCTAGCGAGATTCTTTGCCGTTTCTTTGCTCTTTTTGCTCCGTGAGTTATTCAGGCTTTATTTAGTACCTAAAAATGCAAAATTAATTAAGAAAAGTATTTAATCTTGAAAACAACGAAAACACAGAATATGGGATAAAATGTAGAATTAATGCACAAAAGATGAGTTAAATGCCAAGAAAAATATATAGAAATATGCACTTTTTAGCACTCATCAGTCATGGAATTGTGAATGTTGTGCGATAGAAGAAAGCATGAAGCACGGGAAAATATGGTTATTTGTTTTTATTTCCCCTGTGAAGACTCGAGGTAGTAGACCATGTATTTTTTTCTAGCAAGACTTACTCGGTTTTTCGGATCTTCTGGTGAAAAAGGAATCTCACGGATGTAAGACCGAGTTTTGTGCGAAACATCGCCGTGACTGTGGAAAGTCCTCATTCCTTGTCGTGCCGTCAATACCTGGTCGGATCGTTTGCTTCTAACCCCTCGGAAGTCCCCAGTCGTCCCTTGTCGTGTTACGACTGGTAATCGAGCCGCCTGGTAGCTGAGTCGTCGATTCCTGAGCGGATCGTTTGATTCTACTGTCCTGACGTCTGGGTCGAGGTATGAGATCGAGGATTGAAAACTGACGTCGTGACCGAAAGATCAATCTCCCACTGTGGTCGCCAATTGTTTGAGGGTGAAAACGGTTTCTGCTGATTTTGGTAATTTCGGGTGTGTGGGTGAGAAACGAATTTAAACCCTAAACAATGTACTGCAAGGGAGTACTTTAGATTCGAGAGATCAATCTGTACAAATCCGGCCTAAACCACGAAATGGCCGTTCTAGACTTGCTTCGGTCATAAAGTGAAGGAGAAGGGTTGGTTTTGGGGAGGGAAGCGAAGAAAGTGTTGAGACCAGAACATTTGATTCTGGAAGAGTAGTTGTTTTCTACGACTTGTATCAGAAAGTGGGAAGCTAACAAATGGAAAGATAGAAAATGTTTTCTGAGTGTTGTATGCTACTGACCTGAACTTATTGTTCGGTGGAAATAGGTAATGCCTATTTATACAAAGATCTCATTAAGAAATGGGAAACGGGTGAGTAAATGGGAGGAGTTGGTAACCAGTAACGCCTGGAATTAATGTTCCATAAAAGAAAGCGTTTCACCAATACTCCATGTATTTACTAACCGCCTCATCCTTATGATACTTTCTTATAACGGGTGTAGTGTACGCCGCACGCTGTAAACCGCCAAACCAATAACCAATGAGCATCCCCCAGTTTGTGACATGTGTTGATGTCTCAAGTGTTTTCATGGAAAACATGTAGCATGTTGTTGTCGTCTAGCAAGTCGAGCTTGGAAGACTTGCCGGCTCGGTGACCTTCGATGGTCGAGATTTTTCATCTTAAGAGGAAAGGTAGTCGTTGATTATTGCAGCCCTTCGTTTGGTAGCCAGTGGCATGAAAGCACGCTCGGGATGGCTTTAATATGGATTGGTTTAGGCGCGACCAAAAGTTAGGGTTTTGGCTTTGTTTAGGCGCGACCAAACTAGGGCCAAAAGTTGCCATGCGTTAGCTGGTAACCTTGGACGGCTAAGATCTGCATCTTAGATGAAAAGGTGGTTGTTGATCGTTGCAGGCCTTCGTTTTGGCATCCGCATAGGGAAGGACGGTATGGCGTGGAGCGGCAAGGTGGTTGGCATGCCATTGGCACATGTGGCATGGCATGCCTTGGCACGGTTTGGCGTGGCCAAAACTAGGGTTTTGGGCCAAAGGTCACCATGCGTTGTCTGGCGACCTTGGACGACTAGGATTTGCATCTAGGATTGAAGGTTGGTCGTTGATTGTCGCACGCCTTCGTTTTGGTAGCAGCATAGGGAAGGTCGGCATGGTATGACGCGACAAGGTGGTTGGCATGCCATTGGCACATGTGGCATGGCATGCCTTGGCGCGGTTTGGCGTGGCCAAAACTAGGGTTTTGGGTCGAAGGTTACCATGCGTTGTCTGGCGACCTTGGACGGCTGGGATTTGCATCTATGATTGAAGGGTGGTCGTTGATCGTCGCACGCCTTAGTTTTCGTAGCCACATAGGGAATGCCGTATGGTAGGGCCAAGGCAAATGGTCTTGGCATAGTGGGGCCAAGGGTTTGGACGGCTTGGCATGGTGGGGCCAAGGTAGAATGGTGCAAACGGCTTGGCATAGTGGGGCCAAGGCAGAATGGTGCGGATGGCTTGGCATAGTGGGGCCAAGGCAGAATGGTGCGGACGGTTTGGCCTAGTGGGGCCAAGGCAGAATGGTGCAGACGGTTTGGCATAGTGGGGCCAAGGCAGAATGGTGCGGACAACATGGTTAGAGCCAAGGAAAGGTGTGGTTGGCTTGGCATGGTGGGGCCAAGGGTTTGGCATGCCATTGGCGCATGGTGCGGCCAACATGGCTAGGGCCAAGGGTTTGGCATGCCATTGGCGTATGGTGCGTCCAGCATGGCTGGCGCGGTAAACGTGGCTGGCATGGTTTGCCATTGGCACAGTGGTGCGGCTGGCATGGTTGGCATGCCTAGGCACGAAGATGTGGCTGACACGGTTTTCCATTGGCACAGTGGTGCGGCTGGCATGCCTTGGCGCGAAGATGTGGCTGGCGCGGTTTGTCATTGGCACAGTGGTGCGGCTGGCATGGTTGGCATGCATTGGCGCGAAGATGTGGCTGGCATGGTTTGCCATTGGCACAGTGGTGCGGCTGGCATGGTTGACATGCCTTGGCGCGAAGATGTGTCTGGCACGGTTTTCCATTGGCACAGTGGTGCGGCTGGCATGGTTGGCATGTCTTGGCGCGATGATGTGGCTGGCATGGTTTGCCATTGGCACAGTGGTGCGGCTGACATGGTTGGCATGCCTTGGCGCGGTAGCATGAGAATTAGGGTTTGGCATGGATGATGTTAGTCAATGTTAAGGGTTTTGCCATGGAACATGACCCATGTAAGAAAAAAAAGGTACCCCGGTAATTCTTACGTAGGCATGCTGATTGATTCCATAAATGTGCTAATGGTCATAGTGACGTCATGTCGTATGTATAATTTTACGATTTTAACCCTAAGCTAAAAACCACCATCAACACTAAGTTAAGCTAAGGATAGATAAACTGCAAAATGCAATGACGGATGATTTTAACTATGCAGGATATATGATGATGCAAGAAAAATCGAAACCACAGCTATACTAACCAATAGAATGCAATGATCTAACACACATGTACATGATTGAGCTAAAATCAGTAAAGTAACAAAGGAACTTCACCTACACCGCTACCGAGTCCCCGGCAGCGGCGCCAAAAACTTGGTAGGATTATAAACAGTACCTACGACTATGTCTAACTGCAAGTGCACAGCGTCTATTAGAGACAGAGAAAATACAGGTCGATCCTCAGGGACAAGGTGGGTGTAAAGTTGATTCCAAAGTATTATTATAACTGATTCAAACAGGAGTAACCAAAATAGTTTGTTTTATGTGTCTATACGACAAGATATTTGGTAGTAACTGAAATATTAAAGTAGAATGTAAAGCAAGAAGCAATAACAGATTGTAAACGAAGGCTAGAGAGCACTAGGGCAGTTGAATCCACCACCTAATCCTATGCTAAGGTAATACTTATTCAAATTATGTTCTTGTTCCTTTCCAGAGAAGAATACAATGGATGATTTATCAGCTACTCTCACTAACTCACCCCTAGTATAAGATGTCTTCTCATAGTACAACCTATCACATATTCATTCAATCAAAAAGCTAACTAATCCTTCCTATATCAACTAAGCACAGATCTTATTCCAGAGAGGTCTCTAATGGATGATTTATCAACCAATCTCCCTAACTCACCCCTAGTATAAGTTATCTTCTTACAGTACAACCTATCACAGGCTCATTTGGTCTATTAGTTAACTATCAATCCTAAAGCAATGAAGCACAACAAGAACAACAATATGAATCTGAATTATCTTAACACATGATTAAGGGATTCATCTAAACCCTAGTTATTGAATTATAACATGATGATAATACTGAAAATAAATTACTACAGCTTGGTGCACCGGCTAATCCGGGCATGAGTTTTCTCATCTCACTGCCTTCTCTATTTATACATAATTTTCTCCTTAATCAATTTAATTAGATAATTACAGAATACCCACTCACCCAAACGCATATTCTGACAGTTCCCTTCTTCAATTCAACGCTACAAGCCATTAATTTGGTGTTTCTTCACTGTTGAGGATAACCCTAACCTATCTCTCTCAAACCTAGATTCTAGGGTTACTATTCTTGATAAGAAAGAAGATAAGGGTGAAGGAGATAGAGATTAAAGATTCAATTGATGTTAATTAAGGTGGTTGTGAACAAAGGTGGTGGGGGCGATGGTGTTAATGGAGGGGGAGTTGTAGGTGGAGGTTCTGTAAATGGAAGGGAAGAGAAATGAATTTGGGGTTGGGTTCTGTTCGATGGGTAGGAGAAAAGAGATGTGGTTTCGATGCTCGGAAACTCTATCAAATGTTGATGTACCGAGAGGATCGGTTGTTGGATGATAGGCAGTTGTAGCAAATCTGACGGTTCAGGCGAGGAAACGGGTTTGGATCTTGGGTATGGATTTGGGTTAGAGTATTATCATATCTTCCAAGCCCAATTCATCTTGTTAGTCATTGCTTGAGTAGGTCTTGCAAGCGGCAAGCGGATTGCAACTGTTCTTTGCGCAATATTTCTTCTGAGTTTCTCAAGGCTTTACGCCTATGGCCACACCAATTGCCTGCTCTTTTGGCTCCTCAAATCATCCAAGATTTATTTAGTACCTAAAAACACAAAATAAATTAGGAAACATATTATTCTTGAAAACAACGAAAATACAGAATTCGAAATAAAATAGAGAGTTTGAGCACAAAAGATGAGTTAAATGCCAATAAAAAGATGTAAGAATATGCAATATTTGGCACTCATCATAGAGCACTGCTCGGTCGAAATCGCAAGCGTTATTATCTCAAGTTTGTTTGTCAAGTTTAGTTGTCAAAACTATAAGTCTTAATTTCTAGTCTACTTACAGTTATGTCTCGGATTAGGATAGAATGTGTAGTTGAGCTTTAGACTTCACGGTTTTCATCGATTGAAGACAAAGATCTACTAAGGGGATCTTGGAGGAACTTCATCAACAAAAGGTATGTGGATACTTGAACTCATCTATCACTCAGAAGTCTATTATATTCTATCTCCTATTGAGACTAAGTCGTATAGCTATATAGACTTTAATATTATACACATTTGATATTTCGAGATGAGTTTAACTCGCTTATATCTTTCTTGAAATATGTGTTAGAAAGCTTTTTGCTTTAACTACGTTCATCATTATTCTTGACGAAAGTCAAAAGATGATCATGTGAAAATCGCCTTGTAACATCTTATATGATTTGTGTGATGTTAGAGCACTGCTCGGTGGAACTCGCGGGCGTTGCTATCTCAATCTTGTGTGTCAAGTTTAGTTGTCAAAACTGTAAGTCTTGATTTCTAGTCTACCTATAGTTATGTCTCAGATTAGGATAAAATGTGTAGTTGAGATTTAGACTTCACGGTGTCCGTCGATTGAAGACGAAGAACTACTAAGGGGAGCTTATGGAACTTCATCAACAAAAGGTATGTGGACTCATCTATCATTCAGAAGTCTATTTCTATTCTATCTCCTATTGAGACAAATTCGTATAGCTATATAGATTTTAAATTATACACATTTGATATTTCAAGATAAGTTTAACTTGCTTACATATTTCTCGAAATATGTGTTGGTAAGCTTTTGCTTTAACTAAGTTCATCTTTTATTCTTGACGAAAGTCAAAAGATGATCATGTGAAAATCGTCTGGTAACATCATATATGATTTATGTGAGACAGTCATTTGATGTAGACTCGGAATGTTTGGTATTGATCATTTGATCACTTGAAAATTGCTTTGAAGCTAATAGTTTGTGTGAGACAATTATTCTCGTCTTTTAAGAATGTTTCAATGATTAAAATGGGAGTTTATAACTGTAGTTGCAGGAAATCCTACACTACACTCTTCATATGATTTCATTATTGATCAACTCATTTTAGATTTATATTCTTAATTTTATTGATTAAACTTTGGATGTTCTTACAAGAAAAGATAAAGAACTCAAGAATGATCTCTACTCTAAACTTTCTCTCTCCTATTTACTTGTTTCTTTCTCAAAAAAGATTCCCCCCCCCCCCCTCGTTACAACTCGAACGACTATTTATAAGGAAATACATAGTGGATGACAGCTAATCTGTCCTTTATTTTCGGATATAGTCTGCGATATTATCGAAACCTTACAAATATTAATTTCGCAAGCTTTCTAATTTTCGCAGGACTATCACATCTTTCTCATGATCTTAGGTGATGTCATTTATTATATACTTCCTGAAATTGTTCTGCGACGCTATTGTATTATGTTGTTGATAATTTCGCTGAAATATTGTTGTTTCGAGATTTTGATCCTACATCTTTCCTCTTCTCATATCTTTTCTGCGAAGTAGAGAATGATGTGAGAAATATCGCAGCTGTTCTCCTCTTCATATTCTGCATTTATCACACGTATTATTTCTTCCATTTATTTCTTGACACGTCTTTTGTAACCGTTACTTTTTAACCGCTTATATCTTTCCGTATTAATCGTGTTTATTTTCTCGAGGAGAAATTCTCTCTATATATATTCCTTTTCACTCTCTTCTTCTTTCTTTTTATTTTCTCTGCAATTTCATCTTCTTCTGCAAATTCCATTATTGCAACTTTTCTTCTTTCTTCTTCAACCTTTTTAAGTTCTTCTTCATCTTCATACTATTTCTTCTGCAAATCTTGATAGTTCATAATTTTCTTCGTTACAATCTCTCTGCTATTATCTTCCATGGATTCATCAAGGTTAGTTTTCTTTTTTCTTCTTTATGAGTTTTGCTGAAATTGATCTTGGTTATTGCCTTATTTGATGTTGTTTATGTGATTCCCATACTCTTGTTATTTCAGCAAAAGCGCCTCCAATATCAGATTTACAGTTCAGAACTCTAACATTCCCAAATCGCAGCATAAAGTTGTTGCGCATAAAAGAAAGTCTGCGAATGAAAAGGTAGTAAGAAACACTATCCTTTTCTAATAACAATATTGTTGCCTCTGTTTCTTATTTGGATTGTAATTCGCAGGGTGATAAAGATGTTAATAAACCAATCAAGAAATCTCGCCACCTTAAAACTGTTCCAACTTCTGTTCCCTTCCACTTACTCATCTCTTCTAAATCTTCTGAGACATCTTCGCAAGATAAACCTTTATCTCCAATTCGCGAAAAAGCTGCTTCAGACTTCATTTCTTCAGCTGACTTTTTAATGATTGAAACTCCCCATGTTGACCCTACTGTGAATGAAACCTTTTCTCTTCCCATTGAAAATATTTCTCAACCTTCTATCTCTACCAGTTCTCTATCTCGGTCTCTTCCTCTTTCGAAAGAAACTGTGGAATGGATAGATATTGCCTTCAAAGTCTTATCTGAGGTTCTGGATGATGTCAAGAAGTCTTCTACTTATCCTATCAAGTCTAATGTTTGTGAAATTCTGAGCAAGCATTTGGGTTCTGATAGAGCTGCTTCGCAGACAGCTTTGGAAAAATAATGTAATGCTTTTCGTCTCGAAAATCAGAAGCTTCAGAATGTTTTACTGGATCGTGACAATCTTCGCAAGAAGAGTGATGAATTGAGAGGTATAATTTTCTTATATGTGTCTTGAATTTGCCTTTTTAATGGTTTTATCCTTCCCATATTCAATTATCCTTGAAATCCCTCTTTCGTATGTTAAGCTTTAAACCAGAAACGAATAGTGGAGAGATACCAATTTGAATCTGCTGTTGAAGAAGCCCGTGTTGATAAAGAAATTTTGATGGATCAATATAACCAATTAGATAACCTCTATTCATATTCTCTTGATCATATAAATAATCTTACCAATGAAAATACCCAATTAATTCAAAGACAATATTTATTAAGTAATGAAGTATCTCGTCTTTCTTATTCTTTAACTAAAGCTAATTTAGGGATGAAAACTTTATCAGATGAAAATAAAACCTTATCCCAAGAGAAGAGAACTTATTTAAATAAGATGCCGATATCCTCGCAACAGGTTAGTATTCTTCAAAAAGTATGTGATGACCAAGAGAAATCTCTTCGCTCTTTGAGAAATGAACTTAAAGAAGTAACAGAGTCATCCATCGCTGAAAGAGATACACTCATTCAAAGTAGATAGCTTTAAGTGTAAAGTCAAATCATCTTAAAGAACAATATTCCAAATTAGAAGAATCTTAATCTTCTCTTGCGAATAAAAATGCCTTTCTTATTTCTAAAGAGAAAAATCTTCAGTCTTGACTTAAAGGTTTAGTTGGAGATAAATTTTATGAAGCAATGGACCGTTGGGAGAATAGTTGTTTGTCCTTGATTCAACACCTTATTTCGCAAAAGGAAGGTAGTCATAATAGTTTGACTGCCTTAATTATCTTTTCTTTTTCATATCTCTCTGAACTCTTTAATGAAATTTTGTATTCTATCTTTCGCAGAGTCTGAGAAGAATCTTCATTCTTCTATTTCTGTTTTGTAGGCTAAATATGCCAAAATTCGCAAAGAAAATGCATTGCTTGTCTCTACTCTTACTGGTTCTCGCGACCGAGCGGAAAGAAGACTTGATTATCTTGCTTATTTTAAGGATACTCAAGATAGGAATCATTAGAGAGCACTTCTTCGCCAAGTTCATTTCCGGGATGAAGTCCTTGTAAATGACATTTTATTATCCAACTCTCTTCCTCCTACATCAATTGATCCTTTAGAAGTAGATGACGATGAAGTTCCTCGTCCTGCTGATAGTGATTATGATTACGAAAGCGGTGCAGAGGATAATTTCTTGGAAGATGAAGAAGAGGTTCCTTCTAAAGAAGCATCTGCTGGTGTTAATCAGAATGAGAAAGAAATTTCTCCTGAAGAAGTAAATGCTGGCGATAATCAAGATGCTAGTCATGGCGAAGATCAAAACCGAAATGAAGGAGAGGCTTGCGAGAATATTGGCGAAGAATTTTTGTTATCTCCCGCTACTGAAATTAATACTGAATCTTGAGCTTCTTATCTAGCTTTGTTTTCTTGAACTGTCTTATTTTTATCACTTTTGAGAGTTGCATTTTTCAACGGACGTTGGAGTCAACTTTTCCTTTTAATATTTTGTTGATGAGAAAGATAATGCTTCTTGTGTATTGATTCCCATACTTGCATCTCATTATCTTTCTTGCAAAAAATAATCTGTTACGGATACTTTAATTAATTTGTTTTATCATATGGTCTTATTTTGACTTCCTAATTAAAGGTCTTATTATGCCACCTCTTGTCATTGCGACAAAATCGCAGGATGTCCTTGCACTTTCATACAAAAACCCATTGATCTTGCCTTAACCTTTTCTTTTGCATTATGACCTCTTCAGGAATGTTGCGACAATATGACAGGCCTAAATATTCTTGCGAAAATAAAGTCCCATGATATTGCCGTCTTGCGACGAAATCGCAGGACGTCTTCGCACTTTCATGCGAAAACCCATTGATCTCGTCTTATCCTTTTCTTTTGTATTATTGCCTCTTCAGGATTGTTGCACAAATATGACAAGCCTTAATATCCTTGCGAATAAAAATCCTCATGACATTTGCGTCTTAAGACACTTATCAGCTCCCTAATGGAGGGTGCCGCCCTTATCTCCCCCCTGGTTGCCCCTTCAAGGAGGCGTACTTCTACCATACAAGGTTACCTCCTCCCATCCAGTCTTAACAACAACCAGTTGTTTTCGCAGCCTCTTATCCCTTTTACCTATAGGGATTATGGTTACGAGACTGCACCCTAAGTGGGGTTTTCTTCAGGCCGAGTGCAGTATAAGCCAAGACTTGTCAAGAATGGAAACGTATGCTTCAAACGTCCCTGGCACTCTTGACTCAACCGTGTACCTCGGCGCCTTGATCAGATCTTCACTCCTTGGGATAGTCCTTATTACCTTAGTCGCCCAACCCAAGTCATATGCTTAAGCTGAAAATCCAAGGTTCCTCTCTCGGATGGGCTTTATTGACCCCAAATCTCCATGACTCAGGTTCCGGTGGCGGTGTAGCCTTTCCCTGAGCCATGCAACAGGTACCCCCTAATAAAACGTACTTTAGGTCTTACATTTGCCTCTTGCGAAATTTTATTCGCGAACTAAGGTGTACGCCATAAAGGTTCGCCCCTTTCTTTTATGTCATTGTTCTGTGACTATCTCTGCGAAAATTTCGCACATCATGATCTTGTTTTGATATGAGTAATCTTGCAATTATTCTTTCAAAATCCATAACTTCTCAAAGCTTCTTACGGATAGTATTTTTTTAAGTACAACATGTTCCATGGTCTGTCTAATCTATGACCAACATCTCTTCCTTATAGATCCATTAATCTATAAGATCCTGTTCCAACTATCTCCTTAATGATGTAAGGTCCATCCCATTTTTCGCTAATTTTCCACCATTTTCTCGCTGATATATGGGTGTTTCTCGCAGAACTAAATCTCCTGGTTGAAATTCGCGTATTTTGACACGTTTATTATATTCTCGGGCTAGTCTTCGCTGATAATTCTCCGTATGTTGTAAAGCTTTTTCTCTTCTTTCTTCTAACTCATCAAGTTTATTTAATATCAAGCCCGCATTAAGATTTTTCTCCCAAGCTTCTCTTTTTGTTTTCGGAATAACAACTTCGGTTGGTAACACCGCTTCAACTCTGTATGTTAAACAAAAAGGTGACATTCCAGTAGCTTCTCTTCTAGTTGTATTATAAGCCCATACTGCATTATGTACTTGTTCGCACCATGCTTTGTGATGTGAAGCTGTGGTACATGCCTTAAAATTCGCAATAATAATGAAACAGATTGGAATTTTCATCCACTAATAATGAAACAGAATATGAAGCTATGGTACATGCCTTAAAATTCGCAATAGAAATGAAACTAGAAAATGCCAAGATCACTAGTGATTCGCAGCTAGTTATTCGCCAAATAAAGGGAGAATATACTACAAATGAACCATCCTTGAAGAAATACAAGAAGCTGGTTGAAGAATTGTCAGCGAAAATCCCAAAAATAAGATGGAGGCACATTTCAAGAAAGGATAACAGACTCGCAGACGCTTTTGCTTTCATCTTAAGCATGATGACAGATCCAACTACGAGATGCATAAAAATACAAACACTTTTGTCACCATCAATCAATAAAGAAGAAGAAGACGTGGACGTGATGATAATAGACAATGAAAAAGAAGAACAAATGAAAAATATCGCAGACTGGAGAATGAAACTTCATGCGTATTTGGCGAAAGGAGAAACACCAAGAAATAGATTGGAAACATACAAGTTAAAAAGCCGTGCAACGAATTATGAATTAAGAGATGGGTTGCTATACCGAAGGTCCTGTAATGGACCATCACTCAGATGTTTGACACGAGAGGAAGGAGAAAAGGTGCTAAAAATGTTACATCGTGGGGATGCTGGCAATCATAGTGGAGGAAGATCTTTGGCACATAGAGCAAAAATGCAAGGTTATTACTGGCCATACATGCATGAAGATGCAAAACAAATATCAATACGTTGCGAAGATTGTCAGCAGCATGGAAAGAAAATACATGCACCTGAAGCACCATTGTCATCTTCAACTAGTGTATGGCCTTTTGGAAAGTGGGGCTTAGATATTTTGGGGCCATTTTTACCAGGATATGGACAAAGAAGATACTTAATAGTCGCAACAGATTATTTCACAAAATGGACAGAAGTGAAGGCAGTACAGCATATTCGCGAAAAAGATATCTTTACATTCATATTCGAAAATATCATTTGCAGATTCGGAATTCCCGCACAGTTGGTATCTGATAATGGGAAACAATTTGAAGGACATAATATAAAAATGTTACTTAATGCATTCAAGATAAAATGTGGAAAATCTACTCCTTTGTATCCACAAGCTAATGGGCAAGTAGAAGCAACAAACAAAAAAATTGCAGATATATTAAAGAAGAAATTGGAAGGACATCACAGAGCATGGTGCGAACAAGTACATAATGCAGTATGGGATTATAATACAACTAGAAGAGAAGCTACTGGAATGTCACCTTTTTGTTTAACATACGGAGTTGAAGCGGTGTTACCAACAGAAGTTGTTATTCCGACAACAAAAAGAGAAGCTTGGGAGAAAAATCTTAATGCGGGCTTGATTTTAAATAAACTTGATGAGTTATAAGAAAGAAGAAAAAAATCTTTACAACATATGGAGAATGATCAGCGAAGACTAGCCTGAGAATATAATAAACGTGTCAAAATACGCGAATTTCAACCAGGAGATTTAGTTCTGCGAGAAACACCCATATATCAGCGAGAAAATGGTGGAAAATTAGCGAAAAAATGGGATGGACCTTACATCATTAAGGAGATAGTTGGAACATGATCTTATAGATTAATGGATCTATAAGGAAGAGATGTTGGTCATAGATTAGACATACCATGGAACATGTTGTACTTACAAAAATACTATCCGTAAGAAGCTTTGAGAAGTTATGGATTTTGAAAGAATAATTGCAAGATTACTCATATCAAAACAAGATCATGATGAAAAAGCCATTTTTATTCCTTCTGGCGAAATTAAAACAATTCCAACTCTATTTCCTTCTCCATTTGATGATCCATCTACCAATATCTCCCATCTATTTGGTTCTGTTAACAAATATTTTGGATCTACATGTTCTTCTTCTACCTCCATCATTTCTTCTACTGCTTCATCTTCTTCTAAAGGAAATTCTGCCAAAAAATCTGCAACAACTTGTGATTTTGGTGAACACAAAAATTCATATTTAATATCAAAGTGGCCTACTTGTGTGTTCCATCTCTCCACTCTTCCTGATCTTTTAGAATTCTTCATCACTGATTCAATTGGTACCTTTGTTAATACCTTTATCTTGTGTGCTTGAAAGTATATGCGAAGTTTAAATGATGCATAAACTAATGCTAAAATTAAATTTTCAATCTTTGAGTAATTCTTCTCGGCACTATTAAAAGTTTTGCTAATGTAATAAATGGGTTTCTCCACTCCTGCGTCTACTCGCAATAACACAGCACTTAATGCATGCGACGTCGTCGCAAGATAGATCAATAATTCTTCTCCTGATTCTGTTTTTCGTAAAATAGTTGTATTCATAAGATGTTCTTTGATTCCTTGAAAAGCTTTTTCACATTCATCAGTCCATTTAAATTTCGCAACCTTCTTGAGTATATCGAAAAAATATTTGCATTTGTCTGATGATCGCGTAATGAATCTCCCCAGCGAAGCTAGAAGCCCATTCAACTTTTGTACATCTTTTATTGTTGCTGGTGTTGGCATGTCACGAACTGCTTGCACATTTTCCGGATCACATGTATTCCTTCCTTTGATACAATGTAGCCTAAAAATTTTCCTGAAACAACTCCAATAGTACATTTCTCAGGATTCAATTTAATGTTATATTGCCGCATTTGTTCAAAAATCTCCCTCAGGTCTTGTACATGGTTTTTAGCTTCTTTACTCTTTACTAACATGTCGTCCACGTATACTTCTAATGTCTTGTGTATCCATTTTGAGAACACCTTCTCTACCATTCTTTGATATGTCGCTCCCGCGTTTCGCAAACCAAATGGCATTTTCGTGTAACAATATAAAAATCTAGGGGCAAAGAAAGCAGTATGTTCTTGATCTTCTTCAGCGAGAGGAATTTGGTTATACCCTTTGTACCCATCTAAAGATGATACCCTATCATTTCCCGCTGCGGATTCCACCATTTGAGGAATATCTGGTAACGGAAAACTATCTTTGGGGCAAGCTTTGTTTAAATCAGTGAAATCTATGCAAATCCTGATTCCTTTGTTTTTCTTTGGGACAATGACCATATTTACTATCCATTCTGGGTATTTAGCTTCTCTTATAATTCCTGCCTCAAGCATTTTCTGTAGTTCTTCTTCTATTTGGGAATGGTGAGTTGTTGCAATTTTTCTTATTCTCTGTTTAAATGGTCTCACATTTTTGTTAATCTCCAATTTGTGGCATGCAATTGATGGATCTATTCCTGGTATCTCATCCATGCTTCCTGCGAAAACATCTTTATATTCTCGCAACAAGTTAACAGTTCTTTCTTCTTCTTCTATATCCATTTTGGTTCCAATTCTCAACATTAGAGGCTCCTCTATATTCCCAACGTTTATTTCTTTTGTTGGTTCTGTGGCAGTGTAACTGGGTTTAGGTTCTCCCATTGGTGTTGGTTCTTTTATTGTTTTCATGGGTCCTTCTCCTTCTTCCGAAATTTCGCTGGGTATTCCTTTGCCTTCTTTTGCCCTTATCATATATACTCTAAATTCTTCTTCCTTCTTTGCTTCCTTTGCAAATTTTCTGCGAAATTGTTTCTTTTTTTCTTGTCCTTCATAATGTTTTACTTCAATTTGATGACATAATTTCGCATTGTCAACATCTCCTATGATTTCACCTATTCCATTTGGTGTGGGGAATTTAATACATTGATGCAACTTGATACCACAACTTTTATCGCATGTATCCATGATCTTCCTAATAACATATTATATGGCGATTCCATATCCACCACGCACAATGTTACATGTGTTTCGATTTCTCCAAGTGGAATTCGTACCACTATCTCTCCTTTAGGTTTTGTTGTGGATTTTCCAAAGTCGTGAACAAAATATGTTGAACTAGATATTTCTTCATCTTTAAATCCCATTCCCCGGAATGAGTGATAAAATATTATATCAACTGAACTTCATGTATCGATTAAAGTTCTGTTCAACATCCATTCTCCTGTGGATTTTATTGTTGTCTCCTTCCCTTTTCGTGTAATAGGCACTGTGATGACCAACAGAGATGTGTGGTTCTAATTTTCTTTTGGTATTTCTGCCGCCATGAATGCAATTTTTTGCTTTTCCCAATCTTTCAAGGGTGATGTTTTCTCTACCGCCATAACTTTCCTTCCTTCAAAATTTCGTTTATGTATTCTTCCTTTGATGTTTTCATGGAATTCATTAATCATCGTTTTTGTTATCATATTACACTCCAATCTTTTGTCATTTTCACTAATTCTATTCATCTTTCTTCTAACTGATTCACTGATTTATTTAATCACTTTCTTGACTTGAATATTCTCAATCAAAAATCTTCAACTTTCGACCTTCAATTCACTGTTTCTAGCGCCATTATGTAGTTGCAGGAAATCCTACACGACACTCTTCATATGATTTCATTATTGATCAACTCATTTTAGGTTTATATTCTTAATTTTATTGATTAAACTTTGGATGTTCTTACAATAAAAGATAAAGAACTCGAGAATGATCTCTACTCTAAACTTTCTCTCTCCTATTTACTTGTTTCTTTCTCAAAAAAGATTCCCCCC
>NC_039358.1:74674610-74698687 GCF_003573695.1 Papaver somniferum
CCTCTTTACAACTCGAACGACTATTTATAAGGAAATACATAGTGGATGACAGCTAATCTGTCCTTTATTTTCGGATATAGTCTGCGATATTATCGCAACCTTACAAATATTAATTTCGCAAGCTTTTTAATTTTCGCAGGACTATCACATCTTTCTCATGATCTTAGATGATGTCATTTATTATATTCTTCCTGAAATTGTTCTGCGACGCTATTGTATTTTGTTGTTGATAATTTCGCGGAAATATTGTTGTTGCGAGATTCTGATCCTACAAGAACAATTAACCATTGATTAGATATAGCACAGTATGTGTACCTGTATGCTAACTGTTGCAAGTGTATTCCAAGTCCGGGAATTTAGTGTGCATACCCGCATGCGTACTGATTCAATGGTTCAAGTCCGGGAACTATAGTATGCATACCCGTACGCGTATTGATTTCAATTAAGTTCGATCATGAACGACAGTATGCGTACCCGTTTGCATACTGGCGAACAAGACCAAGTCCGGGAACTTAAGTATGTGTACTCGTTTGCATACTTGAGTGGGTTAAGTTCTAAAATCGGTTAAGTATGTTTACATACTCATGAACAAATACATTTATATAATAAGGAATGCAATCTTTGCAAACTGTGGCTATAATGTTCATGAATTAGTTCAAGTGAATCAAAAACCGATTTTGCTTCAATTGTGTCTTGTATACTTCTATAAGAATATAAACAATTGAACAACTCTATAACTAGTTTTATTTGAGTCATTTGAACTAGTTGTGATTAAGATGAACAAGGTTGATATGAAAGTGTTCATATGGCTAACTTCAGTTAACTATTGTTGAGCCAACTAAGTGTACACGTTTAGGTACGGTTACCTATATCTAAAGGAAGGTACATTTCATTTTGTGTAACAATCCAAGACCATCTAACAGTTGAAAGAAATTGGCTTGAATCTAATCAGGTTTTCATCTAACGATGAATATTGAATGCTTTGTTACCAAGGTAACATTGATTGCAAACCCTGATTTGAAGACTATATAAGGGAGAACTCTAGCAACTGGGAAACCTAATCCCCACACCTCCTGTGTGATACTAGTTGCGACTAGAGTCGATTCTCCTTTAACCTATGTTTTTCCTAAAACCATTATAGGTTAACGACTTGAAGACTTCATTGGGATTTTGAATCCAAACCCAACTATTTTCTTTGGAGTTGCGTGTTCTGATCTTACTTTGTTCTGATCTTACTTTGTTCTATCGCATTGAGTACTATCTTATCTAAGATTTGCTCGAGATTTATCTCCGATGGGTAAGATATAAAAAAGTAATCACAAAGCTCTTCGTCTCATTCTTTGTGATTCCGCAATAACTTGTTCCGCTACCATATGGTTAAGTTATTGTGAGGTGATTGATATTACTAGGCTGTTCTTCGGGAATATAAGACCGATGTATCAATTGGTTCCTATTCACCTTGATTTATCAAAATACGGAACAAAAACTCGTAAGTATTTCTGTGGGAGACATATTTATCTATTCAATAGACTTTTCTGTGTGAGACGAATTTGTTTATCAAGTCTTTGATTTTGGTCGTAGCAACTCTTATTTGTGGGTGAGATCAACTAAGGGAATCAAGTATATAGAGTCCTGCTGGGATTCAAAGACGTAAGGAACGCGACTGTACCTTAATCAGTGTGAGATTGGTTAGGGCTCAACTACATTCCAGTCCGAAGTTAACTTGTAGTAGGCTAGAGTCTGTAGCGGCTTAATACAGTGTGGTGTTCAAATCGAGACTAGGTCCCGGGGTTTTTCTGCATTTATGGTTTCCTCGTTAACAAAACTTCTGGTGTCTGTGTTATTTATTTTCCGCATTATATTTGTTTATATAATTGATTGACACTTGAACATTGGTCTTTGGTACCGTTCAAGTTATTTCTTATATCAATCAGGCTCACAGATTCATATATGTTCGATCACAGATTGTATTGAGAAATTGAGATATAACTCTTGGACATATTTTCCTTGATTAAGTCCGACTGTCTAATAAATTCTCTTGGAATTATATTGGAGTTTGTCCATACATATTTCCTAAAAAAATATTGGGTGTGGTTGTTAGACCCCCGCTTTTTCAATTGGTATCAGATCAGGCAAACACGTTAAAGACCTCATAAGTCTGTGTTTGTAGCAATCTGACTTTATGGACAATGATGTTATCTCAATAAATGCACCACCAGATCCAGGGATTCCAGAATTCTCTTTCATGACTGATTTAATAAAATTTGTAGAAGAAATTCTATCTAAACCTCCACCAGGTTTAAAATCCCTTGAAGTGTTTTCAGGGCTTGAAAAGAAACTTGAAAGCTTATCTCTTGTTGTTGAGTTATACCTCCAGAAAGAACAATAATCTCATGATAAGATAAATCAAGTTATGATGAATAATATTCATGTTGATATTGATCTTGATTTACTGATTAGTGAGAGCCGTGCTCCTCCTCTGTGTAATCCAATTGGTTGTAACAAACTGAACGAATTACAAGAGGAGTTTAAATCTCAGCCTTCGGACTGTATCATCTCAAATCATGAATCAAATCATTGGTCAATTCCTGATATACCCCATCAATATAATAGTATTGTCTTCTTTTATGAAAAAGTTAGGACGTTTATTTTTATCAAAAGAGTTTCCCTACACGGTACTAAAAATTATCTGCAGAGACTGTTGGTTATATGTTTTAAATTAAGAAATCATGAACAAAAATTCTCATGTGTTCTTTTAAAATTCTTTAAAAGAATTGTAAAAACAGTCCTTTGGGTGTCTCTCAATAATGTTAGATGCAAGAGTAGTTGGAAAGAAACTCTCTCTTGGTGTCATGGTGTGCAAGACTGTTTTTCTTATGAGATCTCAATATATTTCTCATGGAAGATTTGTTGAGTTCTCTTTTGCTCCAAATCTCACAAAGGCTGTTGCACAAAACAAACGGGCCCTTGGCTGCACACGTGCGGTTCACATACTCTGAACACGTAACTATTACGTGTTTGAACCGTGCTCCAGAGCAAACTTAGCCGGTTCAGGTGCCACTGTTTGACACATAAAAAGAGAAAAAACTCTCTTCTTTCGCTTCACCTTTTCTTCTTCACAGTTCGAGTGCAAAAAAGAAACCCAAGTGTTCATAAACCCTTGATCACCATAACTTCAATTCTCAATCTTTTTGTGTGTTCTTGGTAACGTTGGAATCACAACAAAAATCTACTCCACGAGTCTGTTCTCGTTTCATATTTGAAAATGCGTGGGTACCCAAATATACCTCAAGCTAAAACTTTTCCTACCTATAAGTCCTTTCTCCGCAAGTGATTATCTATGGACTGAGTCGAGATAATACAACTAATCGGTTCATACTTCGTGTGATTGTCTATGGATACGAGATCGAGACAATACAACAACGAAGTATGTTTACTTGATACAAAGGTTCGGACTTAACCAAACACAATAGGATTCCTTATCAAGTAAATAGAAATTAACGTTGTGTAATTTACTTTAATTATAATAAAACAATTATAATGCGGAAAATAAAAGTAAATGTCACAGCAAGATTTTGTTAACGAGGAAACCGCAAATGCAGAAAAACCCCGGGACCTAGTCCAGAATTGAGTACTCTCAGGATTAAGCCGCTACACAAAATTACACCTAACTTCGTATACTTGAGACCAAGTAACTAACCATATAGTTCACTTAGTTCCGTCTGTATTACCACGCCTCCGACCTATGAATAAGTCACGTACTTGGAATAATCCCTTTGGTTCGTATTCCAAACAGTAAAGGAACAAGAAATCTGTTTGGTATCAACTCTATTCAACCAAGTGATATGAGTCGGACAAAGGATCTTTCGTTTATCTTGACATAAACTCCTTCGTCGGGTCTAGATCTATCTTATGTTCAATCATCCTAAGGTAATCGTTTAAGATTAATAAAACAACACATTTAATCCGAAGAACCGTGTTGATGTCGATCTACTCAATTAATCAATCCAATCTACCACAAGGATAAACCGATTATTAATTGGATCCTCTTTTACCGAAACAAGTAATTTGCACACTAAATATTATAAAACCCAAGTCAGATCTTCAATATCTTCTTTGTCTTCAAATCTTCTTAAATCTTTAATAAAAACCTACACACAATCACTTGAATCTCTTGTGATCAATCACGCACAGAACGAAGTTTGTTAACAATGGATTATCACAAGATCGTATTTAGAACTAACAACAGTTTAAAGATCCCTGTCAAAACTCTGAACTAGTTTGAGTGAATCTTATATCAGAAGAGAAGATTCTCAAGAATAAACAAACTAGGTGCAATCAGATTTCAACCACCGTTAGTCAATCAAATCAATCGAAAACAAAGATAAACTGCAATTATCTAGTTTCCCACCAACGGGTCGCGCTAGAGATTCTCAATCCCAAAGAAGACTTTAAAACGAGCGGCCATAAGAGATTTCACCTAATTAGATTTCTCTCCTCTCCGATAGGAGGCTACACCAGTAACAAAGACAAAAGAGGAAGTATGTTGTTATGAAGGATTAGTTTGCTAGAAAGGCAAACTTCGTGTATTTATAGACAAGGAAGTTTGGACACCAAGGAATTTCCAAAACCGAAAATATTCTCAACATATTCATAAATGCACAGATTTGGTTTTCATAATTCTTGGAAAAGCTCTGTCCAAAAATCAATCGAAATCTCTTGGAAAATATAATTAGTAAATGCACATTATTAATTCTGTAATTTCCATACAAATGAAATTAATAACCTTAATTAAAAGATTCTTAACTTATTTGTGTTTCGATCCTGGGATTCTCTTCCCTTAGCCCTTAAGGAATATCTTTGAAGAATTATAGAAATAAACATTCTCAGCACGTGTTCAAAGTTTGTCGACATCTTAACTTTGTAAGTTCTCTTTCACACTTACAACCTTGAAACCGATTTGCCACACTTCCAAACAAGTTTAGAATTGGTTCATCTGACTTTCAAGAACTATGTGATTGATCAAACCAACATTCAATCACAATCATTGGTTTACGGTTCTACCAAAACAAGTTTCGGTTCTACCTCCATATGAGTACTACGCATAGTCACACTAGCTTCCCAAAAGATTCGGTTGACTAGGTACTAGGATCGGTTCCCCACATATATATGGTATCTAACTTATATGTGTTGCAAATGTTCACAGGATCGGTTCCCCTTTCTGCTGTAAACCTTGTTGCACCCATACAAGGATCGCTTCCCCTTGATGTACTGCACCCCTTACAAGGATCGGTTCCCCCTTTCCCATACTAGGATCGGTTCCCTTTCCCCAAGGCAGACATAATCCGATCATACCAAGGTGATTACCTAAGATTGGTTTTACTAATAAAAGTTATACCAATACAAAAGTCAGGCCTTTGTGAATAGTTCTACCAAAAACACAACAAGTTGTGAGCGGTTCTACTTTATCACACATATTGGTTGTTCATAAGATATGCAATGAATAAAAAAACCAATAACACCTGGCAATTTCCTTTTCGGTTCACAAAACAAGTTTATGAACTTACTTCCTTACAACACATGTAAACATTGTTCCCTAGGATGAAATCCTTACCTCATACCCATACATAATCACAATAGCATTCAAATGATTATGGCGATGTCTTATCTACAAAATTTAATGGTTAAGGAATAAACCTCGTATTGTATTCCTTAATATTATGTCTATCTAGAGTTCAAATATGCTTCACAGTTATGTTTTCAATATGCACGACTTGAAATATACGTTAGGGAATGAAACAGTTCAAGTCAAATATCACTAACCTCAAGTGGAAGGATGATTGTTGTCGTTGTAGCTTCTTGGTTCTTCACATCTTCAAGTCTTCGCAATATTTGTAATGTTTCATATCCTAATACTTTCAATCTAACCTATACGAAGTTTAACTCTAGTACATAACCAAGCGACTCTTAACATGAGTTTTGATTCACTAAAATATGACAACCAAACTTGACATACCAATGCTTGGTGGGTTCAACCGAGCCATTCTCTTACAATATTTTCTCCCAGTTTCGGAGCTTTACCATCATCAACAGTAAGCGTACCCGGTAAGTTCTTCATCGTTCTTTTTAGGCCTCTCTTTGATTTCAATGGCACCTAGGAAAAGATTGAATCGTGGTGAGAGTCGGGTGCTGATGCTAGTGATGAAACTTATTATGATTCAAGTTTGAGAACTAGGTTTGTTAGCAAAGAGGCTCGTAACCTCTATTTGGAGTATAGCAAGAAAATACCTGTCATGGAAAGATACCATGATGCTTCAAAAACTAGTGTAGAACATCTCTCTGGGTTTTTAAAGGTTTTGATTGGGGGATAATTCATCAACCCATGGGAACTGCTCATGTTGAAATGACTGCCCAGTTTTATACAAATTTACATGAACCAGACTTGATCAACTTCACTTTTAAAATTATTGTGGGGAATGAAATCTTTTTGGTGAATCGTCAAGTTATTGTTGGGCTCTTGAACTTGTATCGGGTTGGAAACTTCCAATTCCTACCTCTTGAGCATGAAAGGTTGTCTTCAAACTTGCTATCAAATCGTCTTCTTAATAAAGACGTATTCTGGAAAGATGGCAAGATTGATGTTCATAGTGCTGAGTTGTTTCTCAAAGTTGCTGGAAAACTGGTTGTGGATAATATGATGCCAAGCACAATTGACAAAATGATATGGACCAGGTCTCTTGCTGAATTAGTATGTTACATTGTTGAAGGGAGAGACAATGATTTTTGTAGTCTTATCATTCGTCAGATGATAAGTGTGAAGTAGACTTCTAAGAAGACTCTTGGATTTCCTTGTCTCATTTCAAGGATTTGCAGCCAATTCGGCATTGTTGCTTTTGGAACCAATCTCGAGAGTCCAAAAATCTTAACCCAGGCACGCATCGAAAAGATGAAGAGAACTGCAGTCGGAATATCAGTTGGAGCTTCAACAACCTCAAACTCAGAAACCATCCGTCTTCAGCAAGAAGTTGAATACTTAGAAGAGCAGTTGGATTATGCCAAAGAAGCTTATTCTGAACTGATTGAAAAGTTCGATGAAATTGCTAGAGATTATTATAAGATGGTAGGATAAAAAAAAATTTATTTATGTTGAATGCTTGTGGTATTTGTTAGAGCATTGCTCGGTCGAACTCGCATGCGTTGCTATCTCAAGCATGTTTTTCAATGTTAGTGATCAGAACTATAAGTCTTGATTTCTAGTCTACTATAGCTAAGGTCTCGGACTAGGATAGAAAGTGTAGTTGAGCTCAAGAACTCCATGGAAATCATCATACAAGACGAAGGATTACTCAAGGAACTAGTGGATCTTCATCGACTAAAAGGTATGTGGAGACTTGAACTTATATATCACTCAAAAGTCTATTTATCTCCTATCTTGAGACAAAAGTCGTTTTTCTATATAGACTTAGATTATACACATTTGCTATTTCGAGCCGAGTTTATCTCTCCTATCTATTTCTCGAAATATGTGTTGGTAAGCTTTCGCTTTAACCAAGTTCATCTTTACATAGTGACGAAAGTCATGACAAGTTTCAATCATTTTGGAAATTGCTTACTTTGACGAAAATAGTTTGTGAATAACAACTATAGAATATCAACGTCCTCTAAGAATGTTCCAATGATTGAAATGAGAGTTTAGATTATATAACCATTGGAGGATATAAGCATTGTTGTGGAAACACATATATGTATAAGTACTTATTCCTTGAACCGAAGTTTGCGAACTTTGTTGATCAAGAGAACCGGCATGGTGGCGTGAGCCAAGTCCGCGAACTGGCGGAAGTTCTCGTCCCGAGAAATTTTGCTGGAGTTTGTGAACTCTATCCGGGAACTTAAGTCTGCGAACCCAGTCCGCGAACTTGAGTAGGTTATATCTAAAGACGATGTTTGTGAACTTATTCTTATATAAACTAAGGAATGCAAATACAAACCATGTCTATATAGTTCATGAACCGATTCGAGTGGATCAAATCGTTTTTGCTTCGATTGTGTCTTGTGCGGTTACATAAGATTTCCTTGCAATTGAATACCTCTCTAACTAGTTCATTTGAGTCACTTGAACTAGTTATGGTGAAGAAAAATATGGTTGATATGAAAGTGATCATATGGCTAACCATTTGGTTGACTATTGTTGAACCAACAAATGTACAAGTTTGGGTACGGTTATACAAGCCTAGAAACGTGCATTTAATTTGTGTGTAACAAGCTAGTTTTCGATCTAACGGTTGAAAGATATTAGCTTGAATCTAAATCAGGTTTCATCTAACAGTGAATAATGAATGCTTTGTTACCAAGATAACATTGATTGCAAACCCTGATTTGAAAGACTATATAAGGGAGAACTCTAGCAACTGGGAAACCTAATCCCCACACAATCTGTGTGATACTAGTTGTGCTAAGCTATAGTCGATTCTCCTTTAACCTTTGGTTTCTTCTTCTAAACCAGGTTAACGACTTAAAAACTTCATTGGGATTGTGAAGCCAGATCGATACTACTTTCTTGCAGTTGTGTGATCTGATCTTGATGCTTCTACGTACGAGTACAATTGTAATAATTGGCTTGAGATTGATATCTCTGATAGGCAAGATATAAAAGAAATCACAAACACTTCGCCTCATCGTTTGTGATTCCACAATATCTTTTTTCGATGCGCCGATTAGGATTATTGTGAGGTGATTGATAATACTAGGATGTTCTTCGGGAATATAAGTCTGGTTTATCAATTGGTTCCTGTTCACCTTGATTTATCAAAATACGGAACAAAACTCGTAGGTATATTCGTGTGAGACGGATTTATCTATTACCGTAGACTTTTCTGTGTGATACAAATTTGTTTATTAAAGTCTTTGACTTTGGCTCGTAGCAACTCTTAGTTGTGGGTGAGATCAGCTAAGGGAATCAAGTATGTAGCATCCTGCTGGGATCAGAGACGTAGGAGCATAACTGTACCTTGGATCAGTGTGAGATTGATTGTGGTTCAACTACAGTCCATACCGAAGTTAATTTGGAATAGGTTAGTGTCTGTAGCGGCTTAATGCAATGTGTGTTCAATCTGCACTAGGTCCCGGGGTTTTTCTGCATTTGCAGTTTCCTCATTAACAAAATTCTGGTGTCTGTGTTATTTATTTTCCGCATTATATTTTGTTATATAATTGAAATATCACAGGTTGTGCGTTGTTCAATCAATTAGAATATCCGACCTTTTGGTTGTTGATTTAAATTGATTGACACTTGGATATTGGTCTTTGGTACCATCCAAATTATCTCTCTAGTATTTCATAAAGACTCGCAGATTTCTATTTGCTTGAGTATATATCAAATCGAGAGATTGAGATATTAACTCTTTGATATACTTTTTATCTAGATTGAGTTTGACTTTCTAGTTGATTCCCTAAAAAGTATATTGGGGTTTGTCCATACAGATTTCTAAGAGAAATATTGGGTGTGGTTGTTGTACCTCACTTTTTCAATTGGTATCAGAGCAGGCAAACACGTTCAAGACCTCACAAGTCTGTGTTTGTAGCGATCTGACTCTATGGACAGAGGTGTTATTTCAATTAACGTACCACCAGTCTTCGATGGTTCAAACTACCCATGGTGGAAAGCTGCTATGCGCGCTTTTCTTCAAGCTCATGATTTTCGAGTATGGGTACTTGTTATTAAAGTATATGATCTTCCGGTTAATACAGAAGGCGATGTATCTATACTTAAGGATGTTGGTAGTTATAGTCCGCAAGAAATCCTTGCTGCAAAGCAAAATTCTAAAGGCTTAAATGCTATCAGACAGGCCATTACCCTAGACCTTCATCACTATGTGTCTACTTGCACTAAGTCTTAAAATGCTTGGGATATCTTAGAAACTACTTTTGAAGTCAACAAATACGTTTTTAAGAAGTATACCATCGATGGAGGAAATAACCTCAACACTCTTTCCAAAACTATTCCTTTTGGAAAGGTAAGAATTCCTGATCAAAATTCTGTTCAAACTATTGCATTCAATGCTGTTTCCGACACAAGTGAATCCTCTACCTTGTCTTGGGCTGATGAATGTTTTTCAGATGGTATCTGGTTTGAAAAACCATTAATAACAGAAATGATCAAAGAATTTGTGAAAAGAAGCATTAGACGTGACAAACATCTTTTGTCAGCCTCCATTGCTAATGATTCTGTGAAAGAAAGATCTCTTAATGTCAATTGTTTGTATACAATTAATGGATGTGATAAACCCTCAGCTCTTACAGCAGAAACATCCACATACTCAAGTTCTGATTCAGAGTTTGAGTCTGACACAAAGATTTTCGAATTCTTGAATAAAGAGGTTCTTCAAGAAAATCTTCAATTAAAAGCTTTATTGGAGAAATTAGAATCATTAATCCAGGTGAAAAATCTTGAGATAGACTGTCTTAATAATAAACTCACCAGAACCATTACTCTGAAGGAGAAAGAGATTAATACTCTTAAAGATGATCTACAAAGATTGTCTGGAAGCTCTGACAAAATCTCAGCAATGTTATTTGGTCAGAAGTCCTTTGGAAACACTAATGGTTTAGGATTTAAAAGCAAGTGTGCAGGCATTGTCAACCCCGTTGCTTCTATTGATCAGGAAAAATAAAAGTTGACTATTGTGTTAAACAGAAGGCACCTCAACAAGTCAAAGGAGCCTTGATCTGTTCGTTTTGTGGACACGCAAATCATGTTCAAAGTATGTGCTGGATGTTCAGAAGGAGCAATAAGAATCTCTCTAAACTACAGAAGAACATGAAAAAGATAAGTCTGGATAATCATCGTGGCTCCCATAAAACCAGTGTTTCCAAAATCAAAAGAGGTAGGAATTCTGTTTACACAATAAACCTTGGTAAATTACTATGTGATAAACAAGGAGAGCGTCCAGCTCACAACGTCTCTATCTAATACGACAGACGTTCGCATCCTCATTTTTAACTTGAGAAAATGGGGATCTGCGTCTTGTGGCTCAAGTAGTGTATTTATTGTTGTTAAGAAAATATTCTCCTAACAATATAGATACTGATTCTCTAAACTACGGAAGACTTGTTCTTCTAGGGTTTAGACGCTCTCTAGTCTATTTATTTCATTTGTAGACTTTTTTTTTCTTTCTTCCCTAAAAAGATACAGTTTTATGGCTCCTGTAACTAGAGGCATCACAAGCAGAGATGCAGTCGAAGCAATCAATATGTATCTTTGTAAGGGAATTTCTTCCTCAAGGGTGAAGAAAGTGAAGACTACAAATTATGGAGAAGGTTCTTCCTCTAATTACCTTTTGTCCTTCTATCAACTTGATGATAACTTCAGGGGTTTGGTGAAAGATTTCATCAACAGAAGAAACAATTTAAAATATCAAATTATTTCGTCTTTAGAAGAGATAGCTCACTATGAACAAATGTTGTCTCTTTCAAAGAACACCTTACGTGAGCTAAAGAGAGAACTTAGTGACTTAACTGATATTTCTGAAGATTTGGAGGAATTGAACGATCCCATAATCAATGGGTTTTTCAATAATGAGAAGGAATTCTCTGTAGAGGCTCTGAGAAAGATCTACAACGACTAGTAAGTCTTTGGATAAGAATTCTATTTTTCTTGTTTTGTTTAGAAGAATAACTAGAGTTTGGAATAGCCATTATTGTAATTACACATAGTTATGTCCAACGTTTTCATCTTCATGTTTTTAGATTTATTGGTTTAAATTCTAAATTTGTTTGGAAGATGTTTTTTGCAGTATTAATCTTTATGGTTTATATATTGCAAATTTGTTATGGGATATGTGTGTTTACGTCCGTGAACTATGATTGTCCCATACCTTGTCAAAAGTAAAGTCTTTCGTATGTCGATATGCATGTATTGATATAAGAATGAATAGACTTTTGACAAATACAAAAGTTAAGCCTATTATGTCAATTATTGATGGAAGATAGGTTAAAATCTTTTGTTTGCAAAGATTATGTCTATTGAATGTCGTTATGCGAATAGTGATAGAAAATAGAATGAATCCTTGTGTATTCCGCAGTATTGATCTTCCCTAATCCATTTTTTATGTATTACTATGAGGCTCCGTAAAGTGTCTTATGTTGAGCATTGAACGACCAAGTTGATATTTTTATGATTAGCTATGTTGTTGTTCCGTGAGATACTTTATGTCGAGCATATTCAACTAAATTAATCATCTTGTTCCGTAAGTTTTCTTATGTTGAGCATGACCAATTAAATTGATTACTTTTGTGATTAGTTTGGTTGTGTATTACGATTAGATTAATTATGGGTTCTCTTGTGATTAATCTAATTGTATGTTTTTAAGTCTCCGTAAGTTCACTTATGTTGAGCATTTGTCGATTAAATTAATCATGGGTTCTCTTGTGGTTAGTTTAATTGAATATTTTTGGATTCAAATTCATACTTGAATGTGATTTGTTATGTCCAAATAAATCCTTATTTTCTTTCGAAATTAAGGTCGCTCTTGTTGTTCTTTCGGGAATGACATTTTATGGGGGAGAGTTCTTAATTGAACTTGTGCTTAATTGCCAAATCTTTGTGGGGAGTGCGGCTGTGGAATATTATAGGGGTTATCTTGTATCTTTACAAACTCCTTGATGAATGCATTTAGCTTCGGCTTTATGATTGCATCTAAATAAGATGATATATTTTTGCTTTCTTTTGTTCAAGAAATGTCTCTTTCGGAAATTTCATTAGGATCCCGTTCTTGTACCTTTGCCAATTTTATTGACAAAAAGGAGGAGAATTAATATGTAGTTCGCATTACAAATACATATGGTTTTCGGATCATTATGTAAGGGGGAGTGGTTTCCATGTGAGATGGAGTGTTGACTAAGGGGGAGTGATACATATCACCATATTATTGTTGTTGAAGTTGTGATACAATTGAACTTTGACGATGTGTAATGATACTATGACACTGTATAACAATGATTGAAAACTCTTGTTTTCTCGTTGTTATAGCTATGGATTTTCAACAACGATGATGCTGAACTTACAACCTTTGGGATCATTGGAGTACTTGGAAGTGACGAAGATTTCAAGTAATGTTGAAGATTAGGCGTATGGAATAGGAGCTACAAAAGTTAATTTATTTATTTTTTTTGTATTCCATATGTATTGATAGTTTTGTCACTAAAATTGACAAAGGGGGAGATTGTTAGAGCATTGCTCGGTCGAACTCGCATGCGTTGCTATCTCAAGCATGTTTGTCAATGTTAGTGATCAAAACTATAAGTCTTGATTTCTAGTCTACTATAGCTAAGGTCTCGGACTAGGATAGAAAGTGTAGTTGAGATCAAGAAATCCATGGCAATCATCATACAAGACGAATGACTACTCAAGGAACCGGTGGATCTTCATCGACTAAAAGGTATGTGGAGACTTGAACTTATCTATCACTCAAAAGTCTATTTATCTCATATCTTGAGACAAAAGTCGTTTTGCTATATAGACTTAGATTATACACATTTGCTATTTCGAGCCGAGTTTATCTCGCCTATCTATTTCTCGAAATATGTGTTGGTAAGCTTTCGCTTTAACCAAGTTCATCTTTACCTAGTGACGAAAGTCATGAAAAGTTTCAATCACATTGGAAATTGCTTACTTTTATGAAAAATAGTTTGTGAATAACAACTATAGAATATCAACGTCCTCTAAGAATGTTCCAATGATTGAAATGAGAGTTTAGATTATATAACCATTGGAGGATATAAGCATTGTTGTGGAAACACATATATGTATAAGTCCGAAATTTGCGAACTTTGTTGATCAAGAGAACCGGCATGGTGGCGTGAGCCAAGTCCACGAACTGGCGGAAGTTCTCATCCCGAGAAATTCTGCTGGAGTTTGTGAACTCCGTCCGGGAACTTAAGTCCGCAAACCCAGTCCGCGAACTTGAGTAGGTTATATCTAAAAACGATGTTTGTGAACTTATTCTTATATAAACTAAGAAATGCAAATGCAAACCGTGGCTATATAGTTCATGAACCGATTCGAGTGAATCAAATCGTTTTTTCTTCGATTGTGTCTTGTGTAGTTGCATAAGATTTCCTTGCAATCGGACAACTCTCTAACTAGTTCATTTGAGTCACTTGAACTAGTTATGGCGAAGAAGAATATGGTTGATATGAAAGTGATCATATGGATAACCATTTGGTTGACTATTGCTGAACCAACAAATGTACAAGTTTGGGTACGGTTACACAATCCTAGAAACGTGCATTTCATTTGTGTGTAACAAGCTAGTTTTCGATCTAACGGTTGAAAGATATTAGCTTGAATCTGAATCAGGTTTTCATCTAACGGTGAATATTGAATGCTTTGTTACCAAGTTGACATTGATTGCAAACCCTGATTTGAAAGACTATATAAGGAAGAACTCTAGCAACTGGGAAACCTAATCCCCACACCTTCTGTGTGATACTAGTTGTGCTAAGCTATAGTCGATTCTCCTTTAACCTTTGGTTTCTTCTTCTAAACCAGGTTAACGACTTAAAGACTTCATTGGGATTGTGAAGCCAGACCGATACTACTTTCTTGTAGTTGTGTGATCTGATCTTGTTATTTCTATCGTACGAGTACAATTGTAATAATTGGCTTGAGATTGATATCTCTGATAGGCAAGATATAAAAGAAATCACAAACACTTCGTCTCCTCGTTTGTGATTCCACAATATCTTTTTTCGCTGCGTCGATTAGGATTATTGTGAGGTGGTTGACAATACTAGGCTGTTCTTCAGGATCATAAGTCTGGTTTATCAATTGGTTCATGTTCACCTTGATTTATCAAAATACGGAACACAACTCGTAGGTATATTCGTGTGAGACGGATTTATCTATTACCGTAGACTTTTCTGTGTGATACAAATTTGTTTATTAAAGTCTTCGACTTTGGCTCGTAGCAACTCTTAGTTGTGGGTGAGATCAACTAAGGGAATCAAGTATATGGCATCATGCTGGGATCAAAGACGTAGGAGCATAACTGTAACTTGGATCAGTGTGAGATTGATTGGGGTTCAACTACAGTCCAGACCGAAGTTAATTTGGAGTAGGCTATTGTCTGTAGCGGCTTAATACAGTGTGTGTTCAATCTGGATTAGGTCCCGGGGTTTTTCTGCATTTTCGGTTTCCTCGTTAACAAAATTCTGGTGTTTGTGTTATTTCTTTTCCGCATTATATTTTGTTATATAATCGAATATCACGGGTTGTGCGTTGTTCAATCAATTAGAATATCCGACCTTTTGGTTGTTGATTTAAATTGATTGACAATTGGATATTGGTCTTTGGTACCATCCAAGTTATCTCTCTAGTATTTGATAAAGACTCGCAGATTTCTATTTGCTCGAGTATATATTAAATCGAGAGATTGAGATATAAACTCTTTGATATACTTTTTATCTAGATTGAGTCTGACTGTCTAGTTGATTCTCCAAAGAGTATATTGGGGTTTGTCCATACAGATTGCTAAGCGAAATATTGGGTGTGGTTGTTGTACCCCCACTTTTTCAGTATTTTCTGCTGAACTTCTTATGTCGAACTTATTAAACTGATATTTTTAATGGTTGTAATGACTTTAATCGTATTTTAGCCTTGAATGACTTTATCTTTCAATTAAACTGCTAAATGTGTTAAATCCATGAGAAGTTTAGCCGAATATATGTCAAAAGTTAAGTCTATTGTGTCATTATGCAAATATTGATGGAAAATTGAATGAACTTTTGATGTCAAATTTTAAGTTTATGGTATCATTATGCAAATATTGATGAAAAATAGAATGAATCTTTGAATATTCCACAGTATTGATCTTTCCTGATCCACTTCTATGTGAAAGTATTGTATGGATCCGTAAGTTTTCTTATGTTGAGCATTTCCGATTAAATTAATGATTAAGGTACCTTTGTGGTTAATCTAATTAAGTTTTCTTGAAAAAATCATGTTTCATGTGATTTTTTAATGTCCAAAGAAATCCTTCCTTTCTTGTAAAAGTAAGGTCGCTCTTGTTGTTCATTCGGGAATGATATTATATGGGGGAGAGTTTTTAATTGAACTTGTGCTTAATTGCCAAATCTTTGTGGGGAGTGTGGCTGTGGAATATTGTAGGAGTTATCTTGTATCTTTATAAACTCCTTGATGAATACACTAAGTTTCGACTATGTGAAATCATCGAAACAAAGTTTATATATTCTCTTTTAGTCATGAAGTATCTCTATGAGAATTTCATTATGATCTCGCTAGTTTTCGTACCTTTGCCAATTTATATTGACAAAAATGGGGGGAATTATTGTGTAGTTCACACTAGAAATACATATGGTTTACGGATCATTATGTAAGAGGGAGTGGTTTTCATTGTGAAATGAAGTATTGACTAAGGGGGAGTGATACATATCATCATAGTATTATTTTCAAAGTTGTGATACAATTTAACTCTGATGCTGTGTAATAATACTAAAACACTGTATAACAATAAGAAAACAATCTTAGGTAATTATTGTTATGGATACGGATCTTCAACAACAATGATGCTGAGTTGAACACGTTCAGAATCACTGGAGTACTTGGAGTGACGAATAATTCAAGGAATGTTGAAGAACCAAGGAAATCAAGAATTTGAATGAGAAGCTACAAAGTTTATTTATTTTGTAATCCATATGTATTGATAGTTTAGTCACTAAAATTGACAAAGTGGGAGATTGTTAGAGCACTTCTCGGTCGAACTCGCAAGCGTCGCTATCTCAAGCTTGTTAGTTAAGTTTAGTTGTCAAAACTATAAGTCTTGATTTCTAGTCTACTTATAGTTATGTCTCGGATTAAGATAGATGTTTGTGGGTGAAAACTATTTCTTCTGTTTTTGGTAATTTTGGGGTGTGTGTGGATGAGAAATAAATCTAAACCCTAAACAAATGCACTGCACGGGAGTGCTTTCTGATTCGAGAGATCAATCTGTACAATTCTGGCCTAAACCAATAAATGGTCATTCCAGACTTGCTTCGGTCACAAAGTGAAGGAGATGGGGTTGATCTTAAGGGGGAAGCGAAGAAGGTGTTGATATTGTAAAGGTGTTGGCTGCTTATGACTTGTATCAGAATACTGAACTGGCTTGCAGGATGTAAGCAATCATCTCTGTGTGTTTGAATACGTTGTATTAACACTTGGTTTCTGTCTTGTGTGTCTTGGAAATAGGGAGGAGAACCTATTTATACAAGTCATTGAGCCTAACCCACGTCTCTCGTGGGAAGTGGAGGAAGTGGAGTGATGGATTAGTGGAGTCGTTTTAGTGATTGTCACACGATCAGGTATGAGCCCACTCCTCCCATCGTCACTAACCGTCCATGTCTTCCTGACACGTTCTTGTGATGGCGCGTTGCACGCTGCACGCTGTAAACCGCCAGACCAATACCCCAGTATGTATCCCCCAATTGGTGACATGCTTGATGTCTTGATTGTGTGGATAATGGGACCCACAGAAGGTAACATACGGTGCTAGGTTAAATAACTAAGTTATTTAGGAAGTCGATATTCATGAAATATCATGTGTACTCTATACATGTAATGCATCGAATATAATGAATGTGTATGAAGCATCGTTGTTTTAAGGCTTAACGGAGTAAGTCGCGGATTAAGCGTCTTAGAACAGATGCATGCTTAGCTATCTTCGAATGATAGTTTGGAGGTTGCACATGAAAGCCCTCCCTTGGCCGATCACATGATGTGGTAGAGTGACGGATGGTAATCACCACGACACCTTATTGGCCATTTAACTCCTAGCCTGGGCTGCCTAACCAAGCTGGTAGAGTTGAACAGATAAGATGATATATGACGCTCATCTGCGACCGTTGATGAAGTTTAGGGTTTTGAATAGGTGCGCAAGCATCACTCTTCATCTTGGTCGAAACCAAGCATGGGAGGTGTTTTTGACAGGACCGACCGAGCAGGCGTGTAGACGGCTTGCCGGTGTGCATGTCCATATCTCATTGCCCCATGAATATGCGATCTAGGTCACTCAAGTTTACCGGTAAAGAGGAGTGGCTGAGGTCGATTTGCGGCAGGAATCCTGTGCCGCAAAGGATTTCTAAAGAGGCGCGGCATGCCACCTTCAGGGCGCACGAATCGAGGCGTCTGGTCCTGCCTTGCTCTGGTCGGTCGGACATAGAGGTAGACGGGCCCACGGTAATCATGTAGATACTTTCTGGACCTCCTTAGTCTATTCCTGCACCCTTCAACCAGGTTGGCGAAGATGGACGATCGTGATCGATTTACGACACATGTAATATGCCGCAAACCCTAATTAGGATTTTATGTTGGTCGCGCGCATGCTACTTTTGTCGGACGAGTTTGCATGCTATGCTCTTCTTATGGACTGGCCGACCACGTGGGAACCACATTGGGCCGGTGGTGAACATGGTGATACCTGATCGACGGTCCTGGGTGTGATCTAAGCCATCCAACCATGCTTGCGAAGTTGGATGGTCGTGATCAATTAGAATTTCCAAGGTTTCCTAAAGCATCACTCCATCCATGTTTGGGCAATCGTTTATTGCTCCATATCTTGGTTGTGGGAGAACCGATCAGGTATGTGGAAAGTGGGCCCGCCAATGGGCGTGCCAACACTTCATCAATCGATCACGGGACAATCCAATCCATCTAACCGTGCCTGCGAAGTTGGACGGTCGCGACTTATTTTGAGACCATTTTTTGACAGTCTTGCGCATGCTAGCCACTTCATGCCTGCTCGACCATCCTCTTCAGGGCTGGCGTTTGGCGGCTATTTGGGGATAAGGCATGTGTTCGACCAGCCATCGCATAATCGGGCCCGCTGGTGGTCATTATGGTGATATCCTGCTCCTACTGAGGATCGTCTAGGCTATCGAATCATGCGGCCAACCTGCGTGGTCATGATTATTTCTGAGACTAGCACGGACAGTCCAGATTATACTCAATCGTGCTAGTATAACACACCGAGAGGAATGCTCAATCGGGCTAGTATAACACACCGAGAGACTTTACTCAATCGGGCTAGTCTAACACACCGAGAGATAGCCTGTACGGGCATTTCGTGCATGCCTCACTATTGACACTCGGAGATTCGTGTTACTCTGTTAGGAGAAACACTCGGTCCTCATGCCGCATCAAAAGTGAGGGTTCCCGGGAACATCACAGGAAATACAAGGCTAATAAATCAATAATTAATAATGTTATAAATCCACAGAAAATCGGGATTTTTGCTACATGCTCCGTTCTGGGTGTATTTAATTCATAGGGATTGTTTCCACATGCTCCAAGTGAATTAATAAAGTGAAGAAGTATTCATCACTCTAATGGATTTATCCTTTACAGGATGTCAGCGTATTAAATTCGGCTTTTACAACTTTAGCCTTAAACAAAAATCCACCATCAACATTAAGTCCCCCTGACTAGCACATAATGGTTACATCATTGTGGGGTAGGCATGAGATGGTGACGTATACAACGTAAAAAGAAAAGACAAAGTAAGTTTACCTGGAGGGACTCTGGCCGGCCGTGTTGGCAATCGTCCGTGTGAGTACGCTGGATGTGACCATGACCTTGGTGGGACCGGTTTCCTCCTTCGGGTATTTGAGCCAAGAAGGGAATAGAACTTGTATGATCCTCTTCCCACAGAAAACCGTGCATGTAACCATGGACGAATGTGGAACCCACCATGTATATTCTTCGACCAAACGTCACCATGTTGCACTGTTTGATAGGCATGTGGGCCCGCCTACTTCGCTCAACCGTGTGACTCATCATGCGCCTGCTTGATCGAACGTAGGCTTGTTGTGTCTGATTCGGTTAGACGTGGGTCCACTGCGTGCCTGCTTCGGTCGAATATGGGACCCGATTCGAGCATGCTTGCTTCGAACATGGGCAGCTGTGCATGCTTCGATCAAACATGGGTCCATCGTGTACATGTTTCAAACGTTTCCCGTACAGTTGATATGCTTGCTCGAGTGTCATCCTTGCTACTTCGACCAAACACCGACCCTGCTATCTTGACCAAACACCGGCCTTGCTGCCTGCTTCGCTCGAACGTGGGACCCACCGCGTGCTTGATTTGCTCAAAAATGAACCTTGTGTGCTCAAATGTGAATGTGGGTCCTGCATAGAGCGTTGAAGCAGCTTCTGGAGCGTACGTCTAAGCGGGTCCCGGAAAGAGCGTTGAAGTGTTGAAGCGACTTCTTCTAGAGAGAGAGCTGAAACGCCTTCTTCTGGAGAGAGCTGAAACGCCTTCTTCTGGAGAGAGAGAGAGAGAGCATTGAAGCGTCTTTTGATGGAGGGGGCGTTGAAGCAGCTTCTGGAGAGAACGTCGAGATGGCTCCTGGAGAGAGCATTGAAGCGGATTCTGCTGGAGAGAGTGTTGAAGCAGCTTCTTCTTCAGTTTGGTTTCCCCTTGAGAATTACATGCTTCTTGATTGACAATTTCTATTGTGTTGAAGAAGTTCTTGACTGACGGCGAAGGAATTTCATGCTGAGCCTCAGTCCCCAAGCGTGGTCTACGTGGCTTCATCTTGTATGCCCGATGGGTCTACCATAATAAAGGTATCGCCATCCAGCCTTCGTACTAGTAATCATATTACTTCTCTATGGGTAAAAATATGCAGAAGTTTAGATTACCTTTTGTACGTAGTGGTCGTTGATATGGTTAAGCTCTGGATGGTATTAATCGGCGAGCAACAACGGTTCTGGGCAGCAGCTGTGATCATAAGAGACCGGCGGGGAGAGGCATGGTGGAAACTTACGCGAACTTTGCACCCTTCATACAATGGTAGATATCGTCTTGTTATTAAATGGAGAAGCAGGAACCGATGGATTTCTTGATGTTTCTTCATGGAATAGAGAAGAGGGAGACAGTACCCTGCCCATGAGTATCCACTGAGCTTTCGACTTGATAGATGTTGTCACACTAAGTTCATGAGGTCGTCTTTACGTCTGCTTACTTGAGTATATCCTCGTCTTTGTACATCTTGGAATCATAGTGATAGCGTGCTTGCATCTCTCTAAATTCACCATCTTTGAGATGGGCAGTGCTAAGCAGTCCCCAGTCATACTCATTTGCCAGTATCATCTAAGGATCGTGTCTTTGAGGAGTAGGGAAGTTTCTTCATGCGAATCACTTAACTAATAGGTTCTGCAAATATGATGATGCTCTTGACATGGAGGATCTGTATGTACCTCTCAAGTCCCAGGTGCAATCTCCTTTGGTAACGCAATTACTTCTTCTACGGGAGACAAATTCTGAAAGCGTCTCTCATTGATGTAGTTACCGTCGATCCAGATATGGAATATCTTGGACGTTGTTTCATCATTGTGGCAGTCGTGCATGTGGTACTAGAGTTGAAGTTGGCAATTTTGGACGCGCAGGATGTTGTATCTCGGTGGCTTTCATTTTGCTGGTTCTTTCTAGCAGGGCAGATGTTGTTGTAGATGAGCGTTCAACAGCTTCACGAAGTCCAGAGGATGACCAAAAGCGCAGATTCTCTAACATAGCACGATAGACATGCACCATTGTCTGATAGAGTAAATTCGCCCAGATCTTTCTCGACATGATGCGCGGACATCGTTATCTTCTTGAGGCTGCTTCCCTTGAGGTATCGGGCTCCAGTGGAATATTGCCGTCATAGAGCGTTGATATGTTGCACCGGTATTCTTTAAACCAAATGTCATTACAGTATAATAAAAATTTGCGAGAGGAGTTTGAAAAGCTGTCTTACTTGCGTCATGCTCGTACATCCTTATCTGATTGTACCCGTTATATCCATCCATGAAGAAGAACATGTTGTGTCCGCTGATGGAGTCTACTAACATGCCAATGTTAGGTAGAGGAAAATCGCCTTTGGGGCAGCATTTTGTTCAAGTCTCTGAAATCCACGCAACACCTGATCTGTCAGTTTTTCTTTTCTAGTCACGACTTTCCACAAAAGTTCATTCCCTCTTAGCGTGAGCGTGGGTTGCGGCTTCACCGGATGAAGAAGAACTCCTTGTCAGCAAAGATGCATCGTGGGGATTAGACATCAATGATGCGAGTCGGTCATCCTCCTGAATTGACGCCCACGTGGGGGAGTGGGATGCAATGAACTTTGTCTGATCCTTCATGCGGAGTGGTGTGTAAATGGGGTTGCACACAAAACTTGCAAGTATACAAGGCCAAGTTTTATAGTATAGGGATGAGTAGGGGTTTGTCCACAGGGAGTGGGAGCATACAAGAAGTTTTCCTAAGCTATCAATGAGTGCAAAGCACTATGGCAGTGAGCAGTGATGGATGAAGGCAGTGAATAGCACTAAAACAGTTAGCAAAGCAAAGCAAATGACAAAACAGCAAGGAACCAAGGCTGTGAGCCAAGGGCAGAGGTGAGTTTGTGCACTGATTTCAGTGCACAACAGCTACAGATTGCAAGAAATTCAACAAGTAAAACAGGCAAGGAGATAAAACAGGTAAGGAGATTAAACAGGCAAAGATTAAACAGGTAAGGACTAAACAAGTAAGTGACAGTAATAGGGATTGTGGCTAAGCTAAGGCTTAGTATCCACCTTGTGTCCTAATCAAACAACATATTTCTAGGTTGAGTTAAAAATCCTATGCATACATCTAGAATGGGAGGAAAACTAACTTGCTCACTAGTTTGCCCCTAGCATTGACTGTCTTTTGACAGAACAATCAATCACAGGCACTAAGAGCATTAGTCTCTTCCCATTGCTCAAGCAAAACAGGGCAAGGAGTTAACTATCTAGCAACATGTCAATTGACAGTGCATAAGGCTTCAACTGAGCCTCAGCCTAAAGCAGTTTAGCTCATGCTAAACATGTGAACAACAATAAATATCATACAGGATAATTCAAACAACACACACATAACATTCAAAATAATCAACTATGAGAAAGGGACTGAATTTTAAATTGTAATGAAAATAAATTTTGTTTCCAATTCTCTACTGGCTAGTCCAGAGATATCTCTTGATACCCCCCCTCACACAAAACATTACAAATTTATACTCCCCATATCAGAATTAGGGTTCCAACCCCTTTTCCCCAAAAACAGAAAATTAGGTAAAATTGATTTACCTAATGTGTTGAGATACTCACTCCATCTCGTCGACCCACTCTCCAATTACTTCTCCTCGTTCATCTCATGCTCCAATTGTTGCTTTAACATCACTTATATCCCCAATTTCTCACCTAGGGTTTCAGTGAGAAGAAAGATGAGAAATTGGAGAAATTAGTGGTTGATAAAGAGATAGGACGTGATGGTAATGATGGGTTTAGGTTTAGGGTTGGTTTGGTGGCGTAGGGAGTGGTGTTGGCGAGGTCAGAGCAGGTGGAGAAGGTGGTGGTGGTTCTGCACAGGGTATGGAGGAGGAGATGTCGATGGAAGAAGGGGAAGGGGATGTTTGGTATGGGTATAGGTATCGGGTGCTCGGGTGTTGGGCGGTTGTAGCAAATTGGATGAACAACGAGGATGAGCCGTGGGATGTGGAGATGATGGATCGATCTAACGGCTAAAAGTGAAGAGGTTGGCAGCGACCGTTGGATGCAGATATACAACGAAACTAACGGTGCCAGATGGAGTTAGGTGTTGTAGTGTTAGACAGGAGCTTCCGATTTCGATGAACAACGATGAAGCTACCATTGGATGATGAGATGGATCCAATCCGACGGCTGAAGATGGAGGCGGGTTTGGATATTGGAAATGGGTTTGGGTGAGGGTTTTGGGCCTTGGGTATGCCAAGCCCATATCTTCTTTAAGAACAATTCTTCCTTCTTGAGCCCATTCCTAGCTTTTTGGACTTGCGCTCCATTCTTTGCGGCTTCCTTGCGTAATTCTTCCCGGCTTTTCACTACTTTTCTGCTCCGCAAATCATCCAGACTTTATTTGATACCTAAAAATGCAAAATTAAGTAAGAAAAATATTTATTCTTGAAAACAATGAAAATACAGAATATGGGATAAAATGTAGAATTAATGCACAAAAGATGAGTTAAATGCCAACAAAAAGGGATAA